>NW_026126933.1:0-87621 GCF_943737965.1 Phodopus roborovskii | reverse complement strand
AAACAATATAACTATGTACACACACACACACTCACACACACACACATACACACACACACACTCACACACACACACACACACACACACACACATATATATATATGTATGTATATATATATATATATGGTAAATCCATAAATAGAGGTAGAGTAGAAGGCTGTTATTGGAGAAAGCTATTGGCCAGAGGACCACTATTGAGTACCTGCTGGCATCTTCTTCTGGATCCTGATGTTTAGCATCCCTGGATCCCTGTCTACTTATGAAGAAACTTCCTAAGACTTGGATAAAACAGAGCTACAGATATTGGATCTGAAATCCACACTAAGCCCATCACCCATGTACCATAGAGAGAGGAAGGACACCACCAACACCTACTGGAAGAAGGACATGCAAGAGAACACCTACAACAGAAAGACAAACATGACACCAGAATCTAGGAATCTACACCAACCTAGAGATAGAACACAACAACAAAGCAGAGGAAGCAGAAGGATACGACTTAAAATCACCATCATAAAATGATAGAAGAGGCCCTCGAAGATGCGAGAAAATCCCTTAAAGAAATGGAGGAAAAACAAACAAAAAGTGGAAGAAATGAACCACTTCTTAGGAAAGTACACAAGAAGCCAAGAAAAAAACAATTATGGCAGGTGAAGAAGACGGTTCAAGACTTGAAAACTGAAACTGAGAAAATAAAGGGCAACACAAACGGAAGGAAGCTGGAAATTGAAAAGCTGAAGCGACCAAAAAAGAACCACGGACACAAGCATAACCAGTGGGAATTCAGAGATGGAAGAGAGAATCTCCCAGGTGCAGAAGATAAACTAGAAGAAATAGATTCATCGACCAAAGAAAATCATAAATCCAACAAATCAACAACACAAAACATCCAGAATCATGGGACACCATGAAAAGGCCAAACCTAAGAATAATAGGCATAGACAAAGGTGAGGAAGCCCAGTTCAAGGGTGCTGAAAACATGTTTCAACAAAATCTTAGAGGAAAACTTGCCAAATCTGAAGAAGGACATGCCCATGAAAGTACAAGAAGCATACCGAACCCAAAATAGGCTGGACCAAAGAAAAAAGACCAATAAACATGTAATAATCAAAACACCTAGCACATACAGAATAAAGAAAAAGAATATTAAGAGCAGCGAAGGAAAAAGGATAGAGGTAACATATAGCAAAGGCAGACCTATCAAAACTACACCTGACCTATTTTGAAAACCCTCAAGGCCAGAAGGTCCTGGAGAGATGTTAAGAAAGTATTAAAAGAACACGGATGCCAGCCTAGGCTACTATAACCAGCAAAACTCTCAGTCAGTATAGATGGAGAGAACAAGATATTCAATGACAAAACCAGATGCACCACAGCCTTTGTGTCTACAAATCCCGACCCCTACTGAAAGTGTTGGAAGGAAAATTCCAGCCAAGAAAAAGGAGAGAGTAATTAAACTTACAAAAATGTGACAACAGATAATCCAACTACAGGAAACCTAGGGTGAAGCAGAACAAATATATTCACAATACCACACTCAACAACAAACCTAAATCAGAAAAGCAAGCATCAATAATCAAGGGACCTTAAACACCCTCAACATTAATGGTCTTAACTCACCTTTAAAAAGTCACGGAAGCTAACAGAATGGATACAAAGACAGATTCCATCCTTCTGCTGCATACAAAAGAAACACATCTAAGATTCAAAGATAGACAATGCCTCAAGAGTAAAGGGTTGGGAAAAGATTTTCAATCAAATGAAATAAGAAGCAAGCAGGCATAGCTATCCTAATATCTAACAAGTTGAACTAATAGCCAAAATTGGTGAAAAAGAGATGAAGATGGTCATTTTCATGACCATATCGGAGAAATCCATAAACACAAAGTCTCAGTTCTGAACATCTATGCCCTAATACAAAGCCACCCACATTCACGTAAAATTGACACTACTAAGGCTTTCAAAGCTCATGTAAAGCCTCACACACTTATAGTGGGAGACTTCCCAATACATCACTCTCAACACTAGACAGGACCACAAATCAGAAACTCAACAAAGAAACAAAAGAACTAACAGAAGTTCTATATCTCAACTGGGAGTTAACAGGACATCTATAGAACATTCCGTCCAAACACAAAAGGAATACAGCGACTTCTCTGCTCCACATGGAACCTTCTCTAAAATCGACCACATATAGGTGACATAAAAAAAAAAAAAAAAAAATCTCAACAGATACAAAGAGAATAGGAAAATATCCCATTTATCTTATCGGACAAACATGTTTTCAAATTGGGAATTCAACAACAACACAAATAGCAGAAAACCTGCAAACTCATGGAGGCAGAACAATGTGCAATTGCACTACTCCTGGGTCAAAAGAAGAAATTAAGAAAAGAAATTAAAGACTTTCTATTATTCATTGAAAATGAGGATACAACATTCCCCAACTTATGGGATACCTTGAAAGCAGAAAGTGCTATAGAGGAAGTTCATTGCACTAAGTGCCCATATCCAGAAAACAGAGGATAGTCACATAAAAGGGTGTGAGGTAGAACTGAAAACCTTAGAACAGAGAGAAAGCGAATTCACCCCATGGGAGTAGACGCCAGGAAATAATCAACTTGAGGCTGAAATCAACAAAATGAAACCAAGGCACAAAAATCAATGCAACAAAGAGTTGTTTTTTTTTTTTTTTTTTGAGAAAATCAACAAGATAGACAAACCTTTATCGAAATTAACGAAAAAGCAGAGACAGAACCTTTTAAATTAACAAAATCAGAAATGAAATGGGGAACATAACAACAGACACAGAGGAAATCCAGACAATTTTCAGGTCATGATTGAAAACTGTGACTTCCACAAAAATTGAAAATTCAAAAGGAAATGGACAAGTTTCTGGATAACTATCACTTACCAAAATTAACTCAAGAACAGACAAACAACTTAAATAGACCTATAACCCACAATGAAATAGAAGCAGTCATCAAAAGCCTTCGCTTGAAAAAAGGCCAGGGCCAGATGGATTCACTGCAGAATTCTACCAGACATTCAAAGAAGAACTAATACCAATACTCCTCAAACTGTTCCCCAAGATAGAAACAGAAGGTTTATTGCCAAACTCTTTTATGAGGCCACAATAACTTTGTTTTTTAAACCTCACAAAGACACAACTAAGAAAGAAAACTACAGACCATGTCCCTGATGAACATGGGTTAGAAAATATCAATAAATTACTGACAAACCGAATTCAAGGTGCATCAGAAAAATCATCCACCATGATCAAATAGGCTTCATCCAAGGATTGCAGGGATGGTTCAACATACAAAAAATCTATCAACGTGATCGAAAATGTAAACAAACTGAAAAAGAAAATCATATGATTATCTCCCTGAATGCGGAAAAAGCCTTAGACAAAATTCATGCCCCTTTCATGATAAAGGTATTAGAGAGATTGGGGATAACAGGAACATGCCTAAACATAATAAGAGCAATATACAGCAAATCAACTGCCAACATCAAACTGAATGAAGAGAAACTTAAGCGAATTCATCTAAATCAAGGAACAAGACAAGGCTGTCACTCTCCATATCCTCTTGACCTCATTTACTAAGTTCTAGCTAATGGTATAAGACAACAAAAGGAATCAATGGGATCCAAATTGGAAAGGAAGAAGTCAAACTGTCTCTATTTGGATGATATGATAGTTTACATAAAAACACAATAACCTCTATCAGGGAACTCCTACAGCTGATAAACACCTTCAACCAAACTAGCAGTATACAAGATAAACTCAAAAAATCAGTAGCCCTATTTACTCCGACAACAAAGAGGCAGAAAGAAATCAGAAAACATCACCCTTTACAATAGCCACAAGCAACATAAAATACCTTTGGTATAGCAGCTTACTAAACAAGTAAAAGACCTATATAATAAGATCTTTGTGACTCTAAAAAGAAATTAAAGAAGATACCAGAAAATGGAAAGATCTCCCATGCTCTTGGTTAGGTAGGATAAACATAAGTAAAAATGGCAATCTTACCAAAAGCAATCTACAGATTCAATGCAATCCCCATTAAAATCCCACCACAATTCTTCACCTACGTTGAAAGGATAATAATCAACTTTATATGGAAAAACAAAAGACCCAGGATAGCAAAGAAACAACCCTATACAATAAAAGAATGTCAGGAGGCATCACCATTCCTGACTTTAAGCTCTACACAGAGCTATAGTTCTGAAAACAGCCTAGTATTGGCCTAAAAATAGACAGGTAGACCAATGGAATCGAATTATAGGGAAATCCTGATATTAATCCACGTACCTATGAACACCTGATTTTCGAAAAAAACAGCTAAAATTATACAATGGGGCAAAGACAGCATCTTCAACAAAATGGTGCTGGCACAAATTGGATGAGGGTGTGTAGAAGACTGGGAAGATAGACCCATGTCTGTACGTGTAATGCATAAAACTCAACTCAAAATGGATCAAAGGACATCAAAATCTATCCAGCCACATAGAACCTCTTAAAAGAGAAAGTAGGAGGTACCCTTGAACAAGCTGGTATAGGAGACTGCTTCTCCGAACATAACCCCAGGGAGCACAGACACTGAAAGAAACAATTAATAAATGGGACCTCTTCAAACTTAGAACTTTTAGTGAAGTCTAAGGACACAGTTGACAAGGCCTAAAACCGGAGCCCACTGACTGGGAAAAGATTTTTCACTAATCCTATATCCGACAAAGGGCTGATCTCCAAAATACACAAAGAACTCCGGAAACTAGTCAACAAAACACCAAATAACCCTATTAGAAAATGGGGTACAGAACTGAAGAAAGAATTCTCAATGGAGGGAAATCAAAAAGGCTGAAAGACACTTAAGAAAATGCTGCACATCCTTAGCTATCAGGGGAAATGCAAATCAAAACATCTTTGAGATACCATCTTACCCCTGCCAGAATGGCTAAAATTAGAAACACCAGTGATGACTTATGTTGGAGAGGATGTGGAGAAAGTGGAATACTCCTCCACTGCTGGTGGGAGTGCAAACTCATACAGCCATTTTGGAGATCACTATGGTGGTTCCTCAGGAAAATGGGAATTAGTTTACCACAGGACCCGGCAATCCCCCTCTTAGGCATATACCCAAAGGATTCACATCCATGCAACAAAGACATCTGTTCAACTATGTTCATAGCAGCACTATTTGTAATAGCAAGAACCTGGAAGCAACCTAGATGCCCCTCAATTGAAGAATGGTTAATGAAGATGTGGCACATCTACACAATGGAATACTACTCTGCAGAAAAAAATAATGGTATCTTGAAATTCGCAGGCAAGTGGATGGCACTTGGAAGAAACCATCCTGAATGAGGTAACCCAGTCACAAAAATAGGAACACAGTATGTACTCACTCATATATGGATTTTAGAACTAGATCAAATGATCACCAGCCTATAATTCACACCACCAGAGGAACTAGGATACAAGGTGTATTCTAAGAGATTCATATAAAGTCCCTCACAGAACTGGGAAGGGACAAGTCCCCCAGAGCTCAGGTGAAGTAGGGGGAGGACAGTGAATGGAGAGAGAAGTAGGAAAAAATGAGGGGGAGGAGAGGAAGGCATGTGCGACCAGGAGGATTGAGCCTGGTTAGGAATGGAAGATAGGAAAGAGAGAGAGACAGAGACAGAGACCAGAGAGAGAACATAAAAGAGGGAGCCAATATTAGTTTGAAGATAAAGTTGAACACAAAGAAAGGTTGAGAGAACTACAAGACTGCTCCCAACTAACAATCTCAGCTTCCACGGAAAGGCTATCATAAATGCCGTTCCCGGAGATTGAGATCAACAACTACCTTCTCCATGGAGCCCTCAACTAATGCCTGTTGAAAATAGGAGCAAACACCCATACATAAACACTGAGTCGAACTAGAACCCAGAAGCAGATGGAGAGAAAAAGACCATGTGGTAGAAGCACATAGAGACAGCTTACCTGAGCAAGGAGGAGCTAAGGGCCACTAGACTGATAGCTGGGAAGCCAGCAGGGGACTGACTCAGGCCCCCTGAATATGGGTCTCAGCCAGAAGGTCTGAGCAGTCTAAGAGACCTCAGACAGTGGAGCCAGGATGTATCCCTGGTGCACAAAAGGACTTTGCAAACATATCCCCCCTGGAGGGATAACTGCCTTATTCTAGAGACAGGAGAGAAGCCCTAGTCCCTACTTCACAGGACCTGTCAGATCTACATGACCCCAACTGGATGGCATTCCCCTACATATGGAATTGTGGTGGGGGGATGGGAGGGGAGGGGGTGTTTAGAGTGCATGTGAGAGGGCAGATTGGGTAAAAGGGAGGGAAGGAGGGAGGGAGGGCTGGAGGAGAGGGAGGGGAGGGAGGGAGGGAGAGGGGAACTGGGATCAACATGTAAAATAATAAATTAAAAAAACAATGCTTTGAGTCCAAAATTTAAGTTGAAGGACAAGTTACTGGGGAAAAGGATTTCTGTTTTTGTTTCCACAGAAAAGGAAAAGATGTGGATTCCTTCCAGACTAATGTGGTTTGATCACGCCAGACTGCCTGAAACAGAGTACAAGCTGATCCTACATTCAAAACAGCTGGACAAAACAGCCCTACAGACTACAGCTAGGATATCTGAATCTTCTTCGAATCCCCCAAGACAGCACCCCTACCAGCAGGAAGTAGTTTGGAAAGAACTGAGGCCCAAATTCCCAAATATTGTGTATAAATGTTTGTTTTCATTTAATTGGACTTTGTTATATAAAATTAAATAAAAAAATTATAAATAAAAAAAAATTTCTAGACAAGAGGTAGAACTATAAAGGGCAGCATGATAAATGTCCACAAATGTATTAATATACAAAATGTCTTGAGTACAAGAAAAGTATACATACACAGAATGTGGCAAGAATAAATGTGCATAAATTGTACCAATATACGAAATGTCTTGAACATAAGTAAAAATATACATACATAGAATATGGTAAGAATAATGTGCATAAAACATCATAAATGGAAAGATTTCACACAATATGACAAAATATAATATACCATTCTTCCAGGAAGGGAATATAAACTTAGTTTTACATAGCTTACCACAAATAAGAATATATAACAATGGAAGCAGTGTAATACTATTATCTCCCACTTACTCAATAATTCACAAGAAGATAGACTAATCTACCTATATACCATCTAAACTGTATCTTTCCCCAACCATATCCTATTCCTGTCTAAAAGATAATCACGAGTCTAAGCTTGGCTCCTTTAAGGAGGTTTACTGACTCAGCATAAGCAACAAAAAACTCCACGGCTTTTAAGAAATTCTACTAACAATTTATTGATGTGTATCAGAGCTGACAATGGCAATGATCGCATCTCCAAGCCGGCAACATGCTGCGGGAAGTCAGCTCAGACCAAGGCAGTGAGTACAGCTCTCAGTGCTGGCAATAAAATAGCCACAGCCATCTTGGATAGACAGCAGCTAACATAGCTATGACTTTTATTTTAGAAATGTTGTTTATCTGATAAAAGACTCATGGCTACAGAAAGATAAAGATTCACAGTAAAGACAGATTCACATTAAGAAAAGCACTAAAGGTTTACAATGTGTTCTAAAGTATATGTAGGCCTGAGAGAGAAAAGAAATAAAATGGTTTTAAAAGACAGCTAGGAGCTAGGTGTGGTGGCACATGCCTTTAATCCCAGCACTCGGGAAACAGAGGGAAGCAGATCTCTGTGATTGCAAAGTAAACCTGGTATGCAGAGTAAATTCCAGGACAGATAAAACTTACACAGAGAAACCCTGTTCCAAAAAATAAAAAAATACAACTAACAAAACAGAGTAATAAAAAAGCCACTTAAAGATGAAAAAAAGCACAGAAAACTGTGGATACTCTATGCTATTCGGTTGTCTTTAAATTGTTTGAATGCTGAGGAATAACAACAACTGTTAAAACAAATGCTGCTGGATCAATCCAATTTATATATTTTAAAAATGCTTTGACTTCAATATTTGAGTCTGAGGACAAGTTACTGGGGAAAAGGATTTCTATTTTTGTTTCCACAGAAAATGTAAAGCTGTAAATTCCTTCCAGACTTATATGGTTTGATCAAGCCAGACCCCCTGAAACAGAGTTGCAGGTGATCCAACATTCAAAACAGTTGGGACATAGCAGCATTGCAGACTACATCCAGGATTTCTTCATCTTCTTAGGATTCCCATGACAGCGTCCCCTACCAGTAGGAAGCAGTCTGGAAAGACCGATGCCCAAATTCCAGAATATTGTTTACAAATGTTTGTTTTCCTTTAAATGGGGTTGTTTATAAATGGTTAGTGACAACAACCAATCTCTTTTAAAGTAAAAAGGGGAATTGTGATATAGATATGAATACTTTGTATTGGAATGGATTTTCATTTATTGATAAAAAATTAAGGTCAACTTTGTGATATGTATATTTCTCCTCATTTAGGTATTTTGTTTTTATAGCTCATTTAGAAATATAATGTATTTCTATGTATATAAGTCAGATCTTATAGCTAAGGTAGTTAAGATTTCTAGATATACAGACATGTATTTGAGATAGATAAGCATTCTTCAAACCTTTCAAAAACCTACAGAACATGGCGTTTAAAATGGTTTAGGGTTTTCTTGACAGTGAGACATAAATGCTCCTGACAACACCACCTGTGTCAGAAAGGAAGAAGGAACATTGAAGAAACTTGTTGTGAAGTTTCCTTCCAATATGGCAAGACTGGCCATTTGGACAAGATACTGCTCTTGTCTGGACTGTTTGACATTATGCTATAATAAACTAGACATGGAGACCTCACAGGAAAGTGACTGGACATGGCTACAGAGTTCCTGCTTCATGGAAGTATCTGCCAGAGAGTCTGCAGGACACAGAGAAAAGTGACTGACAAAGTGCCAAAACAGGTGGACAATTTAATTTCCTCCTTTGCTGAGGAGTCTGCCCTACTACAGGCTGAAAATGGAACATTACAGAAGAACTTCAGGTGACTGAAAAGGCTAGTGTGTCGGTCATTTCTCGAGTTTATATATTATCCTTCTGTGGTCTTTGATGGAGTTGAAGCAGATAGTTATGGTTATAGTTTTCCCTAAGTTAGGATTAAAGATAAGTTTACATATAGGACTTTAGATTCACAAATGTAGGATAGATGATAGAACAGTTTCTTTTAATCTTGCTAAATGTTAATGGACTAATATTGTTAATTGTGATTCTTATTTGATCACACTGTTGTGTGATATATTTTGCTCTGTTAAGGTTAAAACCCTTCTTTTTTATTTAGACAGAAAAGAGGAGATGATGGGGATGTCATTCTGTAAATATATTTCTCATACTGGTTTAACGAATAAAGCACTGTTGGCCAATAGGAAAGCAAGATATGCAGGACTAGGAGACAAGGAGGAGAAAGGAACTATTAAGGGGGAGTGAAGATGGAGTAAGCAGAGATGCCAGCAGCCTCTCTCCAATAAGATAAAACCACGTGGAAGTACTTAGATTAATGAAAATTGGTTAATAATTAAGACAGAGATATCCAATAAGAAATTAGTACCTGACCAACAACATTATATCAAATACAGAGACTCTGTGTGTTAATTGGGGCTGGCATGGCGGTGGGACCAGACCGGCAGAAAAACTTTACAAGGTATCTCTCTATATAGAATGTGCTCCCAAAAGTCCACCAGGGATACATCCTCACTCCCCCCTGTCAGAGGTCCATGAGACTGCTCAGGCATTCTAAATGAGAACCATGTTCAGGGGGTCTGAGTTGGTCCAAAGCTGGTTTCCCAGCTATCAGTCTTGTAGTTCATCAGCTCCTTGTTCAGGTCAGCTGCCTCTGGGTTTCTGTCGCCTGGCCTTGACCCCCTTTCTTATTACTCCTCCCTCTCTGCAACTGGATTCCAGGAGTTCGGCTCAGACAATGTTACCTGAGTGTGTCTGCTTCTGTTTCCAACAGTTACTAGATGAGTGATCTATGATGGCATAAGTTATTTATCAATCTCATTATCAGGGAAGGACATTTAAGGTAGCCTTTCCACTGTTGTTCAGATTGTTAGTTGGGGTCATCCTTGTAGGTCTCTGGACTTTTCTCTAGAGTCAGTTTTCTCTTTATACCTACAATGGCTCCCTCTCTTATTATCTCTCTCTCTCTCTCTCTCTCTCTCTCTTTTTTTTTTTTTTTTTTTTTTTTTTGCTCTCGTTAATCATCCTCCAACTCAATCTTCCTAGTCCCACAAGTTCTCCTCTCCTCCCCTTCTCTTTCTCCTAACTCCCTCTCCAGTCACTGCCCCCAACCTTTCTGAATATGCTGAGGATATCTTTATTACTTTCTCCTTCTGTGAGCAACCTTTTATGGTATCTCTTGGGTTCCTCCTTGAATCCTAGTTTATCTAGCAGAGTGAATTATAGATTGGTGAGCCTTTGCTCTATGTCTAAAATCCATGTATGAGTGAGTGAATACCATAGTCCGCTTTTTGTCACTGTGTGACCTCACTCAGACTGGTTTCTTCAAGTTCGATCCTTTTGCATGCACATTTCAAAATTACATTGTTTTTTTTTTTCTACTGAGTAGTATTCCATTGTGTAAATGTAACACATCTTCTTCATCCATTCTTCAGTTGAGGGATCTTGGAAGCATCTTGGTTGCTTCCAGATTCTTGCTACTATGAATAATGCTGCTATGAACATGGTTGAACAGTTTTCATTGTTACATGGATGTGGATTATTTGGGTATATGCCTAAGGTGGAATTGCCAGGTCCTATGGTAGACTGATTCCCATTTTCCTGAGAAACCACCACACTGATCTCCAAAATGGCTGTAAGAATTTACCTCTTTATCAACACGTGTTACTCCCTGTCTAGACTCAGGAAACATTAAAGAATACATACAAAGAATATAAGAGCCAGAAGATGAGAAGGTCTACTGTGGAATTCTATGGTTCTGGATATGAATAGCTGTCATACTTAAACATTTATAGCATATGTGGTTACTTACATGAAACTTACTTGAGACAAAGTCAGTCAAATTTCTGCCTTACATGCATTTGTGCTCACTAGGGTCTGCTCTAAACAGTGTAGGCCCCACTCTATCTAGTGTAAATTGATGGCAGCTGGGGGAGAACAAATCACTCCTTCTGAAGGTGTACACATTTGTAGATATCCCATTCTTCAGTGACTGGCCACACCCACAGACCTAATGACAACATTTATTGAATTTGGAATTGTCTTGGTATGGATAATATCTTGAGAATAAAATAATTTGGGAAATGGAAAGATTTTTTTTTGTCTTATGGTTTCAGAACACAGTCCATCACTGAGTGCATCAGGCCATAAGTTGATATCAGGCCTTTCATTATTCTATATGGCTTTACCTGCAACAAGGGAATGCACAGCCAAAAAGGTACAGGAAGGACAAAGGAGGATGGGGCTTACTATCTGTTTGGCAAGTCAACTTATACTCATCCAGCTTTCTTCTACAATTTAGAACCACCTTCCTAGGATGTTCTAGCCCACAATGGGCTGGTCATCCCTACACTTAATAACATTATCGACAAACGCCAAAGACAAATCTGTGTACCTTCTGTTTCCCCATAGGTCAGATATTCACAACTGTTCCAAATACAATGAATATGTAAAATGTGGTACAGTATCCAACAGGTACATCAGCAATGTAACCCCTACACCTAAGACTAAAAGAATCACAGAACAGGTGGCCAGAAACATTGTAAGAGCCAGAGGACAAAATGTCAATGTCTATAAAATTTTCCATAGACATTAAATGGAAATGTCCCCATTAATCTAAAAACTGGGGGTTTCCTGAGCAAAACCAACATCATGATAAAACCAGTTGACATGGTAACATGGATAGGAAGAATCCAAATGTTTCTACTACTAGATGGTGCCTGAGGAGCAAAGGGAGACTAGAGAAAAGCAAGCTGTGACTTCACCTCGCTTCTGTCTGTGACTGAATGAGTCTAATATTTACATTTATTGCCACCAGTCATCTGTTCCTGCAATGGAATTCTGCTCTGCACCTCTGCCAGGCTCAGCCCCACAGCAGGATTTCCTGGATCCTCACATGCAGGTTTGGGTGTGGCTGCAGGTACCTGATGGGAGATGTCATTCTGTATATGTTTCTCTTACTAATTTATGAATAAAGCACTGCTGGCCAATAGGAAAGGAAGATAGGAGGGACTAGGAGACAAGGAGGGAATAGGAAGTAGTAAGGAGGAATCAAGATGGAGATTCTGGAGAGAACAGAACCACCATTCCTGAGCTCTCGGTAAGACCTCATGGAAATACATAGAAATGGGTTAATACTTAAGGCAAAGCTAGCCGATAAGAAACTATTACCTAGCCAACAGCATGATATCTCATGCAGAGTCTTTGTGTGTTAACTGGGGCTCACGTGGCAGGCGGGACAAGACCAGTGGCGGGTAGAAAAACCTTCTTACCTATGGTGCCCACATGGCTAATAACAACTTCCACTTAAAATTTAACAAAAGCTTTAAAAGGGGGTGGGGTTTAGAAACAAAGAACAGAGACAAGCAAGGTTTCTAGGTAGCAGCATTTTTCTCGGTTGGACTCTGTTTTGCGAGAGACAAGCAGATATTCAAGCAGCTTCTTTAAGGGAAGGTTCCTGACTCAGCATAAGCGGCAAAAAACCAGGACAGCTTTTAAGAAGCACTGCTAACAATTTATTAGTGTGTACAAGAGTTGGCAATGGCAGTGACCACATCTCCAAGCCGGCAGCATGGTGCTGGATGCAGCATAGACCAAGGTGGTAAGCACAGCTCTCACTGCTGGTGGTAAAAATACCCACCGCCATCTTATGGTAAACTGCAACAGAAACAGCTATGACTTTCATTTTTAGCAATGTTGTTTTTACTAAAAAAGACTTATGGCCAGAAAAAAGATAAACATTTACAGTAAAGGCAGATTCATATTAAGAAAAACCTCTAAAGGTTTACAGTGTGTTTCAAAATATACATAGACATGGGAGGAAAAAAGAAAGAATAAAATGATTTTAAAAAGACAAAGAGGAACTGGGTGTGGTGGCATGCGCCTTTAATCCCAGCACTCAGGGAGACAGGCAAGCAGATCTCTTTAATTTCAAAGTAAGCCTGGTATGCAGAATGAATTCCAGGACAGATAAAAGTTACACAGAGAAACTCTGTCTCAAAAAATAATAAAATAACAGATAAAAGAAACAGTAATAAAAAAGGCCACGTAAAGATGGAAAGCACAGAAAAATTATGGATACTATATACTATTCTGTTGTCTTTAAATTGTTTGACTGCTGAGGAAATGACAACTGATAAAAGAAATGCTGCTGGATTAATTCAATTTATATATTTTAAAAATGCTTTGACTCCAAAAATTTAAGTCTAAGGACAAGTTACTGGGGAAAAGGATTTCTATTTTTGTTTCCACAGAAAATAAAAATGCAGTGGATTCCTTCAGACTAATGTGGTTTGAGCAAGCCAGACCCCCTGAAACAGCATTCCTGGTGATCCAACATTCAAAACAGCTTGAACAAGGCAGTCTTGCAGACTACACCCAGGATTTCTGCATCTTCTTAGGATGCCCATGACAGCACCCCCAATCAGCAGGAAGTAGTTTGGAAAGAACAATGCCCAAATTCCCAAATATTGTTTATAAATGTTTTCATCTAAATCGGTTAATTATAAATGGTTAATGATCACAATCAATATATTTTTAAATGTAAAAAGGGGATTATGGTATAGATATGAATAATTTGTTTTGGAATGGATTTTCATGTATTGATACAATTTAAGGTCAATTTTGTGATATGTATATTTCTCCTCTTGTTTGGGTATTTTGTTTATATAGCTCATTTAGAAATAAAATGTGTAATTTAGTACAGATTACAGATAGTTACTTATAATAGTCAAAACTTATAGTTAGGTGAGATAGGAATTTCTAGATATATAGACATGTATTTGAGATAGATAGGCATTCTTCAAACCTTTCAAAGACGTACAGAATATGGCATTTAAAATGGTTTAGGGTTTTTCTTGACAGTGAGACATAAATGCTCCTGGCAACACCACAAGTGTCAGAAAGGAAGATGGACATTGAAGAAACTAGTTAGGAAGTTTACTTCCAATATGGCAAGACTAGCCATTTGGACAAGATACTGCTCTTGTCTGGACTGTTTGATTTTATGCTGTATAAACTGGACATGCAGGACTCACAGAAAAGTGACTGCTGATTCAAGGTGGACATTGCTACAGAGTTCCTGCTTCATGGGAGAATCTGTCAGACAGTCTGCAGGACACAGAGAAAAATGACTGACAAAATGCCAAAACAAGAAGACAGTTTAAAGTTTCCTACTTTGCTGAATAGTCTGCCAGACACATTATGGCCTAAGGGCTGAGGATGGAAGATTAAGAAGCACTTCAGGTGATTGACAAGGAAAGATGTCCCTGTCATTTCTAGAGTTTACAGAATATCCTTCTGTGGTCTTTGATGGAGTTGAAGACAGATAGTTATGGTTATAGTTTTCTTAGTTAGGATTAAAGATAAGTTACATAGACTTTAGACACACAAAGATAGGATAGATGATGGATTTTCTTCAAATGATTTTCTTCAAATCTTGCTAAATGTTAATGGACTAATATTGTTAACTGTGATTCTTATTTGATAACTATTGTGTGATATATTTTGCTATGTTAAGGTTAAAACCCTTCCTTTTATTTAGACAGAAAAATGAGATGATAGGACATGTCAATATGTATGTATGTTTCTCATAATGGTTAATGAATAAAGCACTGTTGGCCAATAGGAAAGGAAGACACGAGGGACTATGAGACAAGGAGGAATGAGGAAGTAGTAAGGAGGAGTCAAGATGGAGAGTCTGGAGAAAACAGAACCACCGTTCCTCTGCTCTCAGCAAGACTACGTGGAAATACATAGAAATTAGTTAATACTTAAGACAGAGCTAGCCGATAAGAAACTAGTACCTGGAAAACAGCATTATATCTAATACAGAGTCTCTGTATGTTAATTGGGGCTGGCATGGCGGCAGGAAAAGACCAGTAGTATGCAGAAAAAAACATACTCCTTACAGGTACCTGGAGAGCACTGTGTACTTGCTGCACAGAAGTAGGTGGTTGAGTCTCCAGGCTGAGAATCTGTGATGTGTAAGGAGAGCTGTGTATCACTTTCTCTGAAGAAGACTGTGAATCTTCCATTTTCCTTGTTATTTGACACTGAACTCTTGGTTAACAGGAGTGAAAGGCATTCACCAGGGAATTGCTTGTACCATGGGATGTAGTCTAATGCACTGTTTTCATAAATGCAGTTCAGAACGGAAGTCCCTCCTTCCCAGACTGTCAGAGATTGGGGACTTTGTCTCAGTTGCTGCTGGTCACTCCCCTCCTCCTGCTGGCTACTCACCCCTGTGGAGAGAAATAATAAGTGTCATTATGCTCCTGGTATGTCCTTTCTGCCTATGGTTTCAGCAATCATTATTTTGTCTGGTGCACTAGTTCTCCACATTAATCTCACATCCTGGGGTTTCTGCTCCATGACTCCCAAGCTGTGTGAAGGTTAAGACTACAAATGATGCTTTCAGGATCTTGTCATTCCTCCAAGACAGAAGTTTTGGGAGCACACAATTGGCCTTTTTTCTCTCCCAGAACACAGACACAGATTCCAACTTCACAGTCACCTAGTTCTTTCAACAGGCTCCATCCCTCACAAACACTTTGTCTAAAACTATTTCTGACATGGGAAGAACTTACCATTTTGATCAAATTTAGTATTGCTAAAAATACAGTCAATGGAAATCAGAAATCCTCAGATAATTCTACCATTGTACACTGTTGGTAGAAATGTGTGTTGATATCGGTACAAAGAATAGCTGTGTGGACTTTCTGAAAGTCATAAAGAAAGAAATGAGACAGTGAATGTGAGAGAAGGAAAGAGGTGAGAGAGCAATAGATCAAGCAATAATCCACTTAAGAACACTCATCCAGGGTAACTGATGTCATCATATAAGAGAGAGACCTGCATATGTGTTTATTACAACACCATTCATAATTGGAAGATGCAGCCCTACCATGGGCACCACCTGTCAAAGGATTAATGAAAAAATTGTGATTGAAGCAACAGAGTAATGCTGAACTACAGGTTAAGCGAACTGAGCCATCTACAGAAAGATGGATGGTATTGAAAGACACACAGAGTCACTCAACTCATGTGTTCTCATATGTGAAAACTTAAAAGAAGACAATGAAATGAAAGAAGAGATGGTTTGAAAATGAAAGCTAGAGTGGCAATGTGATCTCGGTAAGAGAGGATCCGTGAGTTTGGAAATACATGTATCAGTAATTATGGGTTAATAATTGAGACAGAGCTAGCCTGTAAGAAAATGTTAGTAACCATCCCACAGATTCATAATCAATACAGTGTCCCTGTGTGTCATTTGGTGCTAACATGGCTGTTGGACCACGCTGGTGGAAAAGTGCTGTTAACAAAATGGTGCCTGCAGCGTGGGTAATAAGAACTTCTACTTAAAACTAGACAAAAGCTCAAAAGGAGATCTTTAGAAAAAACAGAACAGAGACAAGCAAGGATCTTGGTTGCAGCATTTTTTTCTCAGGTGGGCTCTCTTTTGCTACAGACAAGCAGATTCCAGCAACTCCTTTAAGGGAGGTTCCTGTCTCAGAATAAGCAGAGAAAACTGCAGGGGGGCCTCGACCCTGGAGACATCAACCTAGAACCCAAAGACCCAAGGGAGGGGAATGGGGGCAAGAGACATGGAGATTGACCACAAGACAGGGTTCTGATCAAGTGGCAAATTTAAATTTCTTCCTGGAGCTTATGTAGGCAGACAGAGCAGGATATAGGGGAGGGGCAGGGGAGGTAAAAAGAATAGTTGAGAACCAGGTGTTCTTGCAAGCAGAGTATAGAAAATCACAAAGAATGGATGGCTGGAAATGTGGTAAAATCAAACAAGACAGGTTACTATAATAATGGGGCTAGTGGTTATATGCTAGGCTGATCTTGCTAAATAGGGATAGTTACTAAATCATCAAATCCTTCTGATATAATTGAAGGTCCAAATGTATAGCCAAGAGAAACAGCCAGAGTTCAGGCAAGGTTCATTTCATAAATGATCACAGACCCAGTCTCAGTTTCAACATATGTCCCCTTTCTTGTTATTATGCAGCCAAGATTCTACATCAGAGGGTGAAAGTGGCCAGGCCCCCTTATTGACCTAGACAGGAATAGGGACTTTTTACTGTTACCCCTTTCAGCAATCTCTTGGGATGGCCTCAAGAGTGGGAATTTACGATGTTATTTTTGCAGGGGACGAGGTTATGGAACATCTGTCTCAATGCACTAAGGCATATTCCTCAGAAGGCTAGGCCTTCATAAAGTACCATCTCTGCACCTCTGAAGCTGGCTGAAGGGGTATAGGGCTAGTTCCATTTCAGGGGGAACAGCACAAGCTTATTGGCTATCGTGGAATTTGGTCATCCTCCTCTGAGGCCAATTTATGGTAGTGAACCTGTGTAGACCGTGTGGCAGACTTTACTTGATTTTTGACAGAGGCTACTAATTTATGAAAGGTCCATGTGCCAAAGGAGACCAAAAGCAGGAGTCCTATAAGAGACCCGAGCAGGGAAGCAAACAAAGTACTCAACCATGGAGATGTAGAGAACCAATTTTGATACTAGGATTCCTGTCATTCTTGAGTCTTTTGACATTTTTCTAATCCTTCTCTAACCCTTGCCATACTGTCTTTGATGATTCCTGAGTGGTTAACATAAAAGCAACATTCTTCCTTGAGCACAGTACAAAGGCCTCACTTTTGTAGAAAAAGTAAGCCACGTCCTCAAATATTTTGGAGACCTACCTCACCCAGGGACTGAAGAGACTCCTTCAGGTAGCTGATATGATTCTGAAGTTCCTTAACATCTCTGCCTTTGGTAGCACTTAGCTCTGAATAGCTAGTCTGACCTATATTACTGGATGATATCACGGTGCCTGCGCCTACCACTCTTAGTGGATGGCTATAGGAACTGCAGTAATGGGTTCCCTGCGGGAGCACACAAGAGGGTGCATACCTGGGTCAGATGGGAGATGTCATTCTGTAAACATGTTTCTCTAATTAGTTAATGAATAAAGCACTGTTGGCTAACGGGAAAGCAAAATAAGCAGGGCTCGGAGAGTAGGAGGAGAGAAAAAGAAGTAGGGAGGAGATACCAAATGGAGTATAGCGGTTAATTAAGGATCGGGATAAACAAATAGGCCTAGTAGATGTTTATTCAGGGAGAAATAACTTACAACCTAGACAGATGAACACCAGGAAATTCAACCCGATGCTCTCCTGTCTGAGTCAAGCCAGCAAGAGAGCTTTTCCAAGCTCTCTCTCTGAACTCCTTCCACAGGTCACTTCCGCCCATGGCTCCACCCCCCCCCAATGGGAGTGGTCAGTGACACAGAAGGACTATGTCACTATACATGTAGGATGGAGAGAGAACTCTGGTCCCTCTCTCGGGTAAGCCAAGACAAGATGGAAACATTTCGATTAATAGAAATGGGTTAATATTTAAGACAGATCTAACCAATAAGAAATGCTAGTAACAGGCCAACAACATTATATCTAACACAGCATCTCTGTGTGTTATTTGGGGCTGGCACTGTTGTGGGACCAGGCAAGCAGTAAAACAGACTCATACATGGGTCTGTTCCTAGAAGTGAAAGAACTCATCAGGACAATAGTTAGTTAGGTGAAGGACAATCTGTACATGGGGGCAGAAGCCAACATCTGAGAAATAATGAGTAAACAACCAAGGGGTGAGTCCATCAAGACAGGCCCATCAGGTATCATTGGGAGGAAAAACATAATACTCATAGGTATCAATAATTATTGTGGTATTTCATAGCTGGGTATATGACAGGGGTGGAGAGGGATGGCTCAGATAGGTAAGGCAGAGCCCTGAGCCAAAACTGCTGCCAGGTGAGACTGATTACTAAAGCCGGTGTCCAGAGACAGTAATTACAGTGACTGGTAGTATAAAAGGGTGCAGAAATAGCAATTCCTTCATAGAAGTGTGGGGATGAATGATAGCAAAGTCAACAGTCTTCGACTAGTTTAGGGGTAGTGTAGTTTATCACCAGGAAGGTCTGGTTGATGAGAGTCACCACAATGTCCTGGATTTGTCCATTTGGGGTCTGGGCTGAAGTCCTATGGCAAAGTAAGATTAGGTTCTCTGGTGCTATCCGGTTTTGGATATGGGCCTGTTGTAGGAGGGAGTATGGGTGATGGGGGCAGCTCCCCACCCAACAAATAACATTGGGACCAATAGCAACAGTGCAGGTGTAAATGGGGGTTTCATTGAGGAGCTTAATTGGAAAGGTGATTCCCTCATCATATCTTCATATCTATCCTTATAAAGGCAAAGGCCCCAGGTGTATACTCGATAGCAATTAGGGGCTTGATGACCATGGGTGGTAAAGGTAATTTTGAGAAGATTACACCAGCTTTTTGTGGGAGAGGATGTATGCCGGTCCTTAGGGGCCAGGATAGTGGAAGTTGATTCATAACATTTTCTAATGCAGAGATAAGTGATATGCGTGTATCCAGCAGTGACTGTGATGCAGTCCCAACTGGAGGAGGGTTTCCAAAAGGTGTCACCTGTGGTTTCACAGCCCCAATTATTTGTAGTAATAATCAGAGCTGCCTCCGCATTTATATAGGAGGCTGGGGTCCCTATAGCGGCTGGGTATACATAAAAGGTGTATCTCTAAGTGACTGCCCATTGGCTTGAATGCGAGCATCCAGCTTAGGCAGGGGCCCTCAAAGTCTATAGAAGGTTTGGCTGACTGATCAAAGAGGCACTCAGTACCCCACAGAGCAGCAGCACCCAAGGCCAATTTGTACAGATCAAGGTTAAGTTGTTCAGACCACCAAGAGATAATGTGAACACGAGATGCGGACCAGACTATGTCTCCTCATTCAGAGAAGACAACCCAAGTGTGGTTCCAAGGGCTGTGGTGGCTCTGTCCGTTTATGAAAGGCCTATGAGGGAGGGGGGCAGCATGGGGCTGAAAGGAGATCAAGAGAAGAAAGAAAATGGGCAAGAGGGAGTTAGACTTTCATCCAGGTGATGTTTGCAAAACTGGTGGCTTGGTATTTATCACTGTCGTCATTTTTAGGAGCATCTCTATCAGGGTTAGCAGCATCTGTGGGAAAAGAGAGAGAGGTCTCTGGCAGAGGCAATTGCTCCCGTCTGGACATTATGTCACAGAGGGGATGGTGGTAACTTTTAACAAGCCTCTCATGCAGCCATCTGGGGGCATCATGTTGTTGATCATAAATGCAGGTTGAGCCTTGTCTCTAAATTAGGATGGGGTCTGGGCCATTTCAAGTGCCAGTAAGGTTCCCCTCTCTCCACTTTGTTAAACCATGTGACTTGGTTGTGGCAGGAAGCAATGGGCTGCTATGATGTTCATGGACAGATGTTTGTCCTTCTTATGCAGTATGACAATGAGTCCCTGCTCTGCTTATCTGTGAACATTTGAAAGAACATTTATAAGTAATTGGAGACCTTCCCTGTGCTCTTGTTTGTGCCAGGAGAACTAATAATTGGTAGTGTATGTATAGGACCAGTTGGTAAAGGTGCCTCCTCCCTCGTGGACACTCAGGAGGGAAGTCTGCCTTCCTCTGCTCACAATTGTGAAAAAGACAACATAAGAAAGACCATCAGGGTACCATTTCCCAGGATTTGCTTTAGTTCCCACAATGATTCCAGGAAATCTGGGTGAACCAGTCTGCTTCTCAGTCTGATCACAAACATAGACACAATACCCTGTTTCCCAAAAGCTCTCACTGAGATTTCAGCTGCAGTGATGAGCACAGGACAAAAAGTCCAGTGAGTGTCTTCATAGATCTCCCTGGGGACTTGGACTTCAGCCAGGTAAGAGGCTTCTGTGGTCAGCTCAGTTCTCTGTCTTCACAGCTCTTCAGGTTCTTCATTTGCCTGCACAAAAACTGCTGACTGAAGCTGCTCTTGCAGAGCTCAAACACTTCATCTCTAATATTGCAGCAACAGGGATGCTCTGGCACCTGTTGAACAAATTCTCAAATAAAATACTTACAAACCAGTTTCTAATTCACATGGAAAATAAAGCATCCATCATGGGAGACCATGTTGGGGAAATCTATAGAGTCAGCTGAAAGGAGCTGTTGGGAACTGACACATGTTAGGACATCAGTTGTGGATCCTCCATGCGACTGAGCCTGGACCTCAGAATGTGGGCAACCTCGTTTAGCTTGGTCTGTTTGGAAGGACTCTGGCAGGGGAAAGACCATGCATCCTGGTGCTAGAGCCAGTTTTTGGAGCCTATTTCATAGGCCGGGATGCCTTCTTCAGCCTAGTCCTGCTTCAACTTAATGTGCTATGCTTTGATAGGCTCTACCCTATCAAGGGATGAATGGGAGGTGGGTTGGGAAGATGGGAACAAGTAAAAGGACAGGGAGGAGGGTGAACTGAGGCTGGTATGTATGATAAGAAACTAAATAAAATAAGAACAGCTATGAAGTGCTCAAGAGCAAACTTAAATACATAGAGACCTCTGAAACTGATGTTCTGAGAGTCTTTCAATCTTACATGAGTGGAAGTTTTAGTTATGGATAAATAGAAAATATAAAAGGCCAGTTTTGCTAAATTAATAATAATGCAAAGAATTGTGAAGGGCTGTTTTTGTGCAGTGCTTATAAAGTGGGTTCCTTCATGGCAAAAACTAGTAAAAAAAATCTAATGAAGCAGAGAGAAATTCTTAACGTTGGAAGGGGGAGGTGCTGATTGGCTTCCCCTGTGTCACAGGAGAGACACTTATAATGGAAATCTAAGCTTCTGATTTGTTCAGGGAGAACTAAAGAGCAAGGAGGCAAAGGCTGTGCCACATGACATCAGCAGTGCCTTCTGGAAATTCTATTGTAACCTGGAGATCTCTTGGAATCCTGTGATGTCACTTGTTATAGCAACACCAACTGCCCTTAGGACGGTTGATCGTTCAACTCCTATAAGGTTCACTTATAGACATGTTTTCAAGACTGCAAACTCTATTTGGGAGGAGGAATGGAGAATGTGAAGAGACTGGAGTGAGGAAGAAGGATGCTGGCCCTAAGTCTCAAAGGAAATCATGGAGAATTCGATGGTCCTTGGGAAGACACAGTGAGTTGAAGGAAGAGACTAGGGAGCTTTCTGTATGTGACAGCCTTGAGCCATCCAGGCTCAGGAACTGGGGCTTCTGGGAATCATTAGGTCTATACTGCTTCTCTGGTTTCCTAAAGGACTTACCCACATCAAGGATTCATGATGGTTGGTTTGACATAGTCAGAAATGGACAAGACTGAGACATTTGTGCTGCGGACTTTCTGCTTTCATGGTGAGGGGGGGAAGAAGGTACAGGGGAATTAATTACATTTCAATACCTTCACTGTACCTTGCCCCCACTGGAGTCCAATAGGTTATGTGACAGTACTTATAGGGAAAGAAGTGTGCCCTGGCACATGGTGAGGTTGTTATGCTTTACATCACAGCAACTAGCAGGGCTGGGGCACCAAATGCTGCTGTCTTACAATTATCCCTAAAGTTTCTGACTTCCCTGCTGTGAGTGGCACACAGGTCTCCAGTTCTGCCTGAGAGCTATTAGAGCCAGTGGACATTGGCAGAGTGTGTCTGGGTGTCCTGGTCTGTTAGTAATGATGTCTTCGTGAATCTTGGGACTATGTTCTGCCCCTGAGGTGACTTTTCTGATAATATGAGAGTCTGAAGCATCAAGTAAGTGATTTGGCCATCCCTGAACTACCTGAGTGAATGTGACAGTAGCAATTATCTCCAGGCTACTTAAACCACAAGGGTGAAGTCTCTGAAGCCAAGGTACATCCTCTACAGCTGTGAATGAGCTATAGGCCTCTCTCCTCTGGGCCACATGATGCAGGCAGACATAAGAAACCATGTAACTTCTGAGACTCTCACCTTCTAGGAAGTAACTGACATCTACAGAGCAAAATACTAAAGTCTGGTCTTTGGGAACATGCTAGGGGAATGTCTCATCTGTCCCTTACTTCCCCGAGCATCCTTCAATGTGCCAGGTTTGACTGAGATGATGTAGTATGGAGGGTCAGTACTGTCCTTTGAATTGGGTATTTCAGAGATACCTCACCTTGTCTAACATGTTTGTCAGTAAGACACAATATCAGAATAGATTTAGTCATCACATATCACTTATTTGTTCTGATGTTTACCAAGCACACGTTAGAAACAACATTCACACTTCTGGAGAATTTACTCCTCAAACTAACCATGATACTGACTCTTCATTTCATGACTGCCAGTAAATTAAAAAATATGAAGTTGGGCTCTGGGAAAGGTATTGGGCCAAATACTCTACTTTTGTGTCATTTACCTGTCCTCATGCTACAATGAATGTTTTAATTTAAGCTTGCTGTGTACCCTTCCCTAAGTCATGTACATTGTAACAGGTGATTCCTGATTAAAAAAAAAATGTCTTTTGTGTGGCTCTAGGTGAAGCACCATAGCAGTGACATGTGACATACACTCCCCCATGTGTATGACAAATTTCTTTGTTGGAAATGCCTTTGCACATCTCTGTGGCCTCTCTATCTTTTCTCAAACATGAGTACAGAAATGGACCACCAATGTTCATGGCAGTGTTAGGTCTTGTGTTGGAGGATCACCTGTAGCCCCAGTGATTAGTGACTCTAGCCTGACCTGTTACAGGTTGAACACACATATGATAACCTGTGATGGCTGTGATGTGTTCTGCTGAGGTTGCAGGGTAATTTTAATCCATTATGGGGATTATATTGTTTTTATAGGACAACTACAATCCCTACCACATCAACATATTTTACCAGACATATGGATCCTTCACAATGTGCTTGTTGTCTTCAGTGACTGACCTTTCCAACAACCATCCTGAATTACATTTCTAGAAAACTTTATTTCTCCTGTTATTGATTAGAGATCTCTAGATGGGGCTGAGACATAACCTACAGTGTTTTGGAAGTGAGTCTTCTACCTCTACACATGTTATTGAGTGTATTCTAATGAAACAGACAGAGATCACTGGCTCTGCAATGAGGTTGTAAAGAAGGTCTTCCATTATGTAACTGCTGAAGTTCCTGGGATGGTCAGTATGGTTTCCAGTGAATTGCAGATGATCTAGTTACTAGGTAGGCAAGGACAGCTAGTGACCCTTATAGAGTCTCTACTCTGAACAATTTTATTGTACTATGGAGAGCCGTTGGATTTCCCTGTAGTGTCATCACCCATGCTCTTGAACACCAAGTGAATGTGGGAATACGTTAGTGTCCATAGACATGTTGGCAAGCCTGAGCAAGATGCTTGAGAGAGAAAACAGAGAACATCATGAGAGAAAAAGAGATAAAAAGGAAGCTGACCTTCAATCTCACTGTAAAACTTGGAGAAATAAATGGTTCTGGGGAAGGTACAGTGAATCTTCTTCATGGTATGGCAAAATTTCTTGAGGAGGTAGAACTTGCTATGGGCCTTCCAAGAGTAGGACGTGACATCTGGGAGCATCTGAAAAACAATAAGTTCATCCTGCTTCTCTGGGTCCCCAAAGAGCTGACCCAGTGTAAATGTTTTTCATGGATAATGTGATGGAGCCATGCATTTACAAACCTGCAGTTGGTTTTCTGCAACACCCTTACCCTCTTTGTGAGTGAAAAGGAAGGCCTGCAGGAACAAAGGAGTGACTAATGGGGTGTATCTCTCAGGGTGGGGTTGTTGCCACACTTCATCTGAATGAATTCCTTCAGTTTCCATGGGAATCTTGTACTAATAAGAAGCAAGGAAACTCCCTGGTCAAGAACCAAAGTATTGGACATTCAGATGCTTTTGTTCTAGACACATGACAACAGGACTTATCTAAACTATTTCAGATATGAAGTGACACTGTCGACCAAATCTACATGGGTGGGGATCCTTATGCCTTTCAAAGACGGGGATTTAATTGGGGAATGATTCCCATGACTAACCATGGTGTTTGAAGTCAGAGACCTAGCTCATGGACACCAGTGAGAGCATAGCTGCCCTGTTTGTTCTCTGAGGTGTCTACTGGGTCCCTAATATTTCCTCTTCATTGGGCTTTGACTTGGTCCTCAGCATAGAGGCCACTCTAATATTCCAGTTGACTTTTCTTCATCTACCTGAAGGGACTACTAGGGAGGGTATCATCCCAACTCTCCACCTTCACTGAGGAGGCCCAACAGATGGAGATTTTGGAGGAACTCTCCATTAAGCTACAGAGTATGAAATATGAACGAATTCAGCTGAGGGCAATCCTGGCCAGTTATACCAAGAAGAATTTGAACAACAGGTAATCATTATTCCAGTTCTCTGATATCCTTCTTGGCTCCACAGTCAAGCCAAGCCTTCCTGAGCTCAAGAGGCTAAAACTTCAGGGTGTCCTGGTGTGTAAACTAACTTTCTCTTGTGAATCAGAGAGGCAGAACTTGGAACCTGGGTAGGTGAGACATGTTGATACAGGCTATTGTGTTTCCTCCAAATGAACAGCAGAGCCTGTGGCCTGAATCACAGTCTGGGGATAGGGACAGAAGTGTGGGAGCCCTCCATATGCATTAAAAGATGCCATGGCAGGTGCTGGCTTGAGGGACACACTAAGTCCTATGAGTTTGTGGAAAGTCTTAGTGCTTGACCAACACATGATTGTTTACTAAAAGCTCCTAGCAGCAACTGGAAGAGCCTGGTCACATTCGCCCATCTCAGTTTGTGGCCAGGACACGTGAAGCTCATCACACTTCTCCACTCTATATTTCATCCTCATTCTTGGAAACACTGCCAACTCTCTGCACTTCATGGATCTCGAGGTATATGGGGAGGGTTGACAGAGAGTGAGTGTTTGTGTACATATACTCCTGGGACCCTGGAGACAGTGGCATCACCTGAGGTTTTGGCATTCTCCGTTTCTATAATATGCCCCTTCTGAGCTCAGGTAACTCCACTTTTTTCAGCATATCTCTTGGCCATTATGCTCACTTTGGTGGAACATTAGATTCCCCTGTAGAATTTACCAAGGACCCGTGGAATTGGGACTCCTCTCTGGAAATACTTGTTGTGTGCTCTAGTCCTCTGTGTGAAATAGGCACCAGAATATGTATCTGTGTTCTCAAGAGAGGAGAAATGTCATCAGAGGTTTCTCTTGGGAATAGATATGTGGCAGAGATTCCTAGGAATTTCTAAGGTAGCCAACCTATATCTCCAAGTCCGCTAAGGGTTTCATACAGCCCTGTATAATTGCCTTTGGCCCCCTGTGTATTCTGGCCTAGGGACAGTATACAAAGTTAAAAGCACCAGGAAACCACAGTGTATAGTTGCCAGGATGTGGCATCCACTGAGCTGGGGAAGTCCACATCACAGCCTGTTCTCATGTGATCCTTGAGACCTGTGATCATGGGGTTCTTTCTCCTGGGGTCATGTCCTACCACAGGCTGAATTCTTTTGAGATGATGAAAAAGGATCATGAACGGGTGATGTCAGACCTTCAGAAATTGCCCCTGGAGATCAGTGATTCCTTGAACAAGTGCAACCAGCTGATTGAAGAGAACAAATCCTACAGGCAAGTGTCAGATTAAGCTTGTGAGGGGCTGATTTTGCTCCCTTTGTCTTTGATCCACAGTGAAGACATACATTCTATCCTTCTACCTATTAGCAAGCAGCCTTCCTTGTGACTCTTGAATCTGTGCCTCTTGAAATGTATTGCTAACTGTAAAAAGACACCTAGCTTCTCTCAGTAATGTCCTTTATATGAGGCTCCTGATTTAAAAATTGTTTAAAGCATGAAGTGGGTGTCAGTCAGCCTAGGTCTCTCAGACTTTGGCAGGGGTGACACCCAGGTATTTCCCATGGGTAATTTAGACAGAATTTATTTCAGTTGGGATTTTTACCCTCCCCCAGAGGGTGTCTGCCCTCTGCCTGCTGAAGCTTTCCCAGTACCATGAACAGGTAAGCACAGGTGTGGGCTTCATGCTGTTCTCAGTGTCACAGTATATTTGTGATACCAGGATTTTCATAAGTAGTTTGAAAAACTAGATTAGGCCTGCTTCTGAGTGATGCTGGCTGGCTACAGTCTTGGGTTGTCTGGGGGCCTAGGAATTTTCAGGAGTGGTGGTACTTGTAGGTAGGGATGGTAAATGTATGCTGGCTGGGACGTAACGTTTTTTGGATGGTTGTTCAGTTACCTTCACAGCCTGATCCTACGAGATTTGACTCAGGTGAAAAACCATGTCCATGTGTTAAGACTGGAGAAGAGAAAGCTGTGGGAGGAGCAGATTGCACTATGAGGGACCTGTGAGGAGGTGAAGAAGCTCTTTAAGGAGGTCCTGGAGAAGATCTGTGAACCCTGTGCTGAGGAGTATCAGGTAGGCTGAGGCAGTGCAGGCAGGATGCGCACCTGTCCAACCATAAACATAGAGATCCACCTGTAACCATGCACCCACAATTCCAGACTCCCACCTACATACAATCCAATTTTACATTTCTGTGATCATTCATAAAACTCTCTATCGAGTTATCCTCTTGTAAGAAATTGAGTGGTTTGCTATCAAACACTCCTGCACTGCCTAGAACCTGCAGTACATTTAGAAACATCGGTCAATCACTTATCACACAGTTGCATGTAGTTGTATTAAGGAGAGCTGCTAAGCAAGGAGCTCCTAATCGGGTAGCAGAGATATGCAAGTGTATGTTAGTATACATTGATATGTTCGTGTGTGTGTGTGTGTGTGTGTGTGTGTGTTTCTGAATATTTATAATTTCACTTACTCAGGAACATCATTAATGATAGGGAGGTCAATGGTATTGAGAAAGCACTTTGTCTGCTCACTTTACATTTAGCATATATTGTATGCTGCTGCCAATTTTTCCATGTGTCCACCCAGGTCTCTAGAAGTAAAGGACACAATAACTAGTGTAACTCGGTAGTTTCCTGGTTTTGTAGAGGGGAAAACATTTATCTGTAAGAAAAGGATATGGAGCATACCAAAGAAACGCTGTTTAAGAATGTGAGCAAGGGGTGACTATGACAAAACAAGGTTTCTGAGAAGCAGGTTTTGCATCTTCAGTGTTTGTGTCCTTTCTCAACTCTGGGTGAACGGTGATTGCACACTCAAGGGTCTGAAAGCTCACTGTGTCTTCTCTGTACCCTGTTTTGTCGTCATCAGCATTGCCTGCTATCATTTTCTTTCCACCTTTGCCTAACCTTGCTTCAGGTAATCTTGGGCTTGGAGCTTTGATGGATTTCATTTGAGGAGAGATTCTGATTTTCCATGTGCTTCCAGCTCCATCTCTGTCCAGCAGGAGTCTCTTGGCCTTGCTGTGATGTGACAATGGGGTGTCTCAGTGCTCCCTGCATAGTCTCATGATGGACTAAAGCACTCACCATGTGCTGTGTCTTCAGCACTCAGTAACAGTTTTTCTTCAAAGTTATTCACCCTGATTAAAATCAGACTCATGGATGATTGGGAGAAAGAAACCTCAGAGATAGCTGGTGGTGGAAAATGATGTCCCTCAGTGAGAACCCACCACCCAGTGGACCGTGTGATTACAGAACATGAAGTACTTGTCCACAGAGAAGCTAGAGATCATCAGAGTTGTAACAGCATTCCTCAGAGATGCCTCAATGCAGGAACTACCCAGATTCCCATCATTCGATGAATGCGAAAGTACAATGTGGTTGAGTCTTTACATGGAATATTATTTAGCATGAAATAATACATGCAATCATTACTCTCTGAATTATTCAGCCTTGTGCTACTCACACAAATCCCTGACACAATCACTTTATAGGGAAGAACTGTCATTTTTGATGCCTGCTCGTGGAGATTTTCTAGTATCCTGAGATCATTCCTTTTGTGCCTGCAGTGGGGCAGTCTGTGCTTATAAGAGCTGCTTTTGGAGGAATTTGCTTACCTTGGGGCACTAGGAAGCAGTGAACATGACTAGTGGGCTGGTCCACCACCATCCGATATCACTGTGCTGGGGGATATTCCTCCACTGCACAGCCTGGGGAACTAACTATACAGGGTTGTCTAACAGGCCAGGACCCGAAATGTACACCTGTCTGTGTGTTAAGTCTACAGGACAGACACTTCAATGAGTGAGCTGGCTATTTCTCATGCCCAATATGTCCTCTCTCATCCAACAAAAGTTTATCATGTTCTCAAGTATCCCTGGTGATTGCTACTTATATTAGCAATAGTTCCTCTAAGTGTGCATACTTGGACATGTGTGTTCTCATGTGTTTATGTGGGTGAGGAACCATACACTGAGAGCACATTCTCTAATGAACAGGAAGAAGATAGCTTAGATGAAAGATTCAAGAACGTCCTGAAGCAGAAGGCGCTGTTACCCATCACAGGGACCTAGCAGAAAGAGTGGAGCCTCTGTTCAGTGTCTTAGAGAAGAGGTCAGAGCCCAACCCAGGAGGAACCTAAAAACCATGTAGGTCAACAGTACCTGGATCTCTGTCCTCTTTGGAAATATAGCCATCTTGATTGCTCTCAGCCCCCAGGGGGGGAAAGAATATCTCCGGGTATTATGCTTTCCCACTCTCCATTATATCCTCCAGGAAACACTATTTTTTGATTTGTTTAACCTCTATTCTCTTCTGATCGATCTCTCTGCTCTCTTCTCAGTCTTATTTGTACCTGTTTCGCCACAAATATCCCTATGGTATCCCTAAACCTAGTAAGAGTAGGGTTAGTTGTGGAGGACAGTTTATTGCTCCCTGCCATTTTATTTACCTCCCAGATAATCACCTTTAAAGAGAAGTGCTTACCTTTGGGCAGATCTCCCATGCCGTTCTCCCTGATGATTACAGGTTCTCTGCAGTGTGCATCCTTTTCCTGTGAAAGATTTTTCTGGTTATAAGAACATTGATAGGTTACAAATGAACTTCTGCACAATTCTGTGCTGTGGAAAGAATGATTACAACAGTCAAATCTTTTATTTTATAGGATCCCTAGAGTGTCTACATTAAGTTTCCCAGGTTGCTCACATTCACCTAGTATCTAATCAAGACCATGCATATGTGTCCCCTTAACTCTTACTCTTACATTGCTACTCTTTTATTTTATTTCCAAAATAATGCACCTAGACAACTGGAGAAATGGGTTGTATTTTCTTGCCCAGAACAGGGTAGTTATCTGTTCATCTTCTAGCAGATTTTAAAAGCTGGAAAAAAATCCAGGCCCAGGTATTCTCTGGCCCGTCCCCTCTTGGGGAATGCAGGGACTCCCGCTCTACTAAATAGCTTATACAGCAGATCCCCACCAGGCCTGTTTCCTAATTGCCTTCATGCTCTAGGGTCAAAAAATCTCCAATCTGAGTTGGATCCAGTGCCAGCCCAGGATGAGACTCCTGCAGACAAGCTGCTGCAGCAGAAACATTAAATCTCACAGGCAAGTTGTCACCATAGCCTCCCCCCTTCCACAGCAAACAGCATTCCTGGCAGTAGTAAGGGCTCTTGCCCCCTGGCTTCCAGTTTGAATATACCCTGACTATTTCTAGACCTGTGCCCCACCCAGGTTGCTCGTGGGTCTGATTACCTTTCTTTCACACTAGTCAGATCCTGAGAGAACTGAGGGGAGTCCAAAGGAAGCCTTAGACACCGTGACCCTTGACACTTTACACTCTAGTATCAAGGCATCCTCCTCTGAAGAAGGCACCACCTCATAGCTGCGAATTCACCAGTGAGGCAAATACCAGCTGACCTCCAGGTGATCCAGCGTCCAATCAAACACATGGGTCTGTTGGACTCATTATTCCCAAAGGGGAAAAATGCATCAAAAATAAGTTTGAATTACAGCACATGAGACAAGAATTACTGAGGAACCAAGACATTGAACAGAATGGGAGGGCTACAATAACATGAATGTTAGACATGTTGGAGAAAAAAACCTTTTCTGTCATCTTTATATCCATGGCTTTGCCTTCCTCAGTGAGTCTTCAGCCCTTCCTATGAGGTGGAAAATTAGTCTTAGAAGACTGTTCTGATGTAAATAGTTTTCCAGAATGACCACACAAACAGCATCATTTTTTATTCTTCAGTCCAGTATAGAAGATGAGACCATGTCCTCGCACACGCGTCCTGGGAGAATGCACTAGAGAGATGGCCTCAGTCCCTCATTCCTCTTTTTCCTCCATTTTTAAAATGAATGAGGATTATTCGGTTTAGCAGCCTGGACTGAATGGACTGGTCCTCGGAAAGCATTTATAGAAGACATCTGAGTCAACTTTGATGTCTTAGGGGATCAGATGCTGCCAACAGTATTGTAGGGTCCCTAATAACACAAAAGTCTATGTTGGCCAAAAGAATGAAATGGTGGCCAAGACACAACAGGATTGGCAGAAGGGTGATACTTTATCAAGAGCTTCCTCTAGTGCCACAAACAATGCTCTAAGAACAAGTCTCAACCTTAGTCTTGTTAAGAGCTTGACCTACAAAGGCCAATGGAGTCATAGCTGTACTAGATTTCAAAAGACTTTACAATTGACACTTGCCTGTATACCATATCCAAGGCCATCCACAGGCTGTAGGTCTGAGCTGCTAAATCTGCAGCAACCTAGTGCTGTTTAGCTTAATTTTTTATTTGCCTGTTTGGTTAGGTTTGCTTGCTTTGGTTTTTGTTTTGTTTTTGTTGTTGTTGTTCTCTTTGTTATGGTTTGATAATTTGTATTTATTTGTTTCTTTCTTATCTTATTATTATTGGTTCTGTATTTTGATAAGTTTATTAACTGTTTATATATTGACTGTTTTCTTTAAGCTCCAAAGTAGTAATATGACTGTGTTTTAATGAATAACAAGAGATTTCCAACACTTCTCTCTTCGAATCAATTTTTTTTTCAGATGTGGTATAACCTTTAATTTTCTTTTTGCAGATTAATTCATGTGCTTCTTGAACATACTTTCAAGACAACTTTCACAATGTAAATGGAGGTACAAAAGATTAAATAAGTTCAAAACACACCTAAAAAACAAGAATAGTAACAGAGTTATCATTATTACACATTTCAAAATATAAAATTACCAACCATAATAATTAAAATGACATGATAGTCACACAAACATAGACTACATGTGACTTCTGATTAATTCTGGTAAGCTTGTCACTTATTTTGCCCCCATTTAAGGTACTTTATTAAAGTCTTTGTGTGTCACCGTGCAACCAAGTATCTGGCACCGCGCATCCATGTCAATGTTCAGGGAATATTAAAGAAGAGTAGGAAGGAAGAATTTAAGAGCTAGAAGATAGAAAGGACTGCCGTGGCGTGGAGATTTCTGGATATGACATAGGTGTCATATATATATACAGATTCATAGGATATGTGGTTACTTACATAAGAAATTCTTGCAGGAGGTAAAGGCAGTCCAGTTCCTCATATAAATGAGGTGGTGATCTGTAGGATCACTCCATGCAGAAGACTATTTTTTTCTGATAGGTGCTAGACGAGGGAGAAATCACTTTTCCTAGTAGGCATCTGTAGTTTACAAATGTTTTAATGAATGGCCACACACACACACACACACACACACACACACACACACACACACACACACTGACAATAACACTTATTTATAGCACATGGTATCTTAGTTTCCTTTCTGTTGCTTCTGCTGCTATGGCTAATATCTTGATGAAAAAAAAAACTGTGGAGAAGGAGAGCTTTGTAGTAGCTTATAGATCCACATCACAGACTATCATTGAGGGAAGTCAGTACAGATACTTGAAATCAGGCTTGCTTCCTATTCGACACAACATTACTACTGGCCGAGCAATAAATACACTTTACATCCAAAGAGATATAGAAAATGCAAAGAAGACCTGCCTTGCTGGTCAATTTCTACTTATCCAGCCTTCTTATACAGTCTAGGACCACCAGCTTTGGGATACTTGGTCCCATAGATGGCTCAAACTTCTTATACCTATCAACAGTCAAGACAGTCATCAAAATCAAATCTGTATCTTGTTTTTCACCATTGGACCAGAAATGCACAACTGGTCAAAATACCAAGAATAAGTGAATCTATGGTGCAAATTCCAACTGATACATCTCCATTGCAACCCTACTTCTAAGACAAGAGAATCATACAAAAGAGGAGGCAGAAAGAGTGTAGGAAACAGAAGACTAGAATGCTTGCAGATAGATAAGTTCCCTAGGACTGACCAGTGAAATACATCCAGAAATCTAAAAATATGGTTGCCTGAGAAAAGCTAACATGAGGAGCACCAGTTCCCAACTTGGATTCGGCAGATCAATGCCTGCATGAAGTCTTGGAGGTGATCCCATCTAAACTCAAAGTTAGAATCCTCCAGGGAAAAGCTTTCACAGAGATTTTACAGTCCCATCTTGTTAGTCCTGAGAACATCACAGATGGAAAAGACTAAACAGACTGAGCAAGTTGCATATATTGAGAGGGGCAGGAAATGAAAGAAATGTAGACTGGGAATATTTGGAGGCAGAGATGACTAGCAGAAGTGGAACTTGAGCAAGGGGAAGGAAATGAGGTAAATATGAGCAAACAATGATAAGACTGGATGAAAAAATCATATACCTTATACACATTGACTAAAAGTATAAAAATTTAGTGACTTTATTCAATATTTCATTGTGAATTCTACTAAACAGGTAACCAGAAAGGAATACAGACAAGCACATGGGTGTCATTCATTAAGACAACAATAACAGGTTTCAGGGTGAGCTGACCCAGTGTATAAACAGGAGCATAGGGGAAAGCTATAATGTGACTGGCACTACATGTCATTGGACAACGTTTTATTCCTCATACATACAACGTGCCTTTCTACAAATAACTTTGTTTACTTTTTGGCACCTACTACTAAACTTTGGCAGACATCATATCATTTATACCTCATAATGAAATTCACATTAGATCCTACCAACAATCACATGTAGAAATAAGGAATTTGAGGAAGGAAATTGTAAAGCAAGCTGACAAAATCCCTTCATCTAATAGATGGTAGGTCCAGAACTTCAACAAAATCTTAATCTCTGGATTGTCCGTATGCTGTTCCGGGAGGAAAGAGCCAAGAATTTTGGCATGAGCAATAAGCACTAAACAATTCTACCTGAAGACCACACAGTTCAGAAGCACTGCTACATCAGACACTTGCTGAATCTGCTTTCTGAGCACATCATTAAGACCAGGGGTGGTAGTGTCTGCCCACAAGACAAAGCCCATGGAGTCTTTGAGGGTACCTGGCATTGCATCTTTCGACAGCTATCATGAATTCTCACAGGCATCTCTGTTCTGTCCTATGTCTTCCTGACATAGGAAAATCATACAACACATTGGGAGAGTGGAGGAAGAGTGGAAGACAACGAGAACTCACTGGGCAATGTTACCTACAGCAGCATCTTCTCCAGCAGTGACTTGCTTCTATGTCCCAGGATATTTCTGGAGTATAAGAAGGGGAAGAATATAGACCCATATTTCACTTAAAAAAGAAAAGCACCCCACCTTGGGCAACAAGACTAAGCTCTGTATCTAATCACTCTTCTCTCCATCCCAAAGCCCCTGTGCATCATGAATGAATCTCCATTCCCAAAGCCCCTATGCATCAGTGAATGAATCTCCATCCCAAAGCCCTTATACACCAGTGTTTGAATCTCCATCCCAAAACTCCACTCCTACATGAATCAAGGTCACAACAGACAGTTCTAGATTAAGATCCCCAAACATCATAAGACTCCATGGGACCTCTTCAAACTTAGAAGTTTCTGTAAGGCAAAGGACACAGGAGAAAGAACAAATAGCAGCCCACAGACTGGGAAAAGATTTTGACCAGTCCTACATCCGACAAAGGGCTGATCTCCAAAATATACAAAGAACTCAAGAAACTAGTCAACAAAACACCAAATAACCCTATTAAAAAATGGGGTACAGAATGAAGAAAGAATTCTCAATAGAGGAAATCAAAAGGCTGAAAGACACTTGGGAAAGTACTCAACATCCTTAGCTATCAGGGACATGCAAATCAAAACAACTTTGATATACCATCTAACTCCTGCCAGTATGGCTAAAATTAGAAACACCAATGATGACTCATGCTGGAGAGGATGTGGAGAAAGTGGAACACTCCTCCAATTCTGGTTGGAGTGCAAACTCGTGCAGCCATTTTGGAGATCAGTAGGCGGTTTCTCGGAAAATGGATATTAGTTTGCAAAGGACCTGGCAATGCTACTCTTAGGCATATACCCAAATGATCCACATCCATACAACAAAGACATCTGTTCAACTATGTTCATAGCAGCACTATTTGTAATAGCAAGAACATGGAAGCAACCTAGATGCCCCTCAATTAATGAATGGATAAGGAATATATGGCACATCTACCCAATGAAATACTACTATGCAGAAAAAAATAATGGTATCTTGAGATTGCAGGCAAGTGGATGGCACTTGAAGAAACCATCCTGAATGGCGTAACCCAGTCACAAAAGAGGAACATAGTATGTACTTACTCATATATGGATTTTAGACCTAGAGCAAAGGATCACCAGCATATAATTCACACCACTAGAAGAACTGGGATACAAGGTGGATTCTATGCGATTCATTTAAAGTTCCTCGCAGAACCGGGAAGGGACAAGTCCCCCAGATCTCAGGGGAAGTGGGGGGGAGCAGCGAATGGAGAGACAAGTAAGAGAAAACAAGGATGAAGAAAGGAAAACACATCGACTAGGAAGATTGAGCCTGGTTAGGAATAGAGACAGGAGACAGTGAGAGATAGATAGATAGATAGATAGATAGATAGATAGATAGATAGATAGAGAGAGAGAGAGAGAGAGAGAGAGAGAGAACATAAAAGAGGGAGCCAATATTGGTTTGAAGATAAGGTTGAACACAAAGAAAGGTCTAGGCAACTACAAGACTGCCGCCAACTACAAGTTGGCCAGCTAACAACCATAAATGCCTTCCCTGGATTATGAGATCAACAATAACTTATCCATGGAGCCCTCAACTAATACCTGTTGGAAACAGGAGCAAACACCCATACATAAACACTGAGTTGAACTAGAACCCAGATTCTGATGGAGAGGACAAGACCAGGCTGCAGAAACCTATAAAGATACCTTACCTGAACAAGGAGGGACTAATGTGCCACCAGACTGATAGCTAGGAAGACAGCATGGGACTGACCCAGGCCCCCTGAATAAAGGTCTCAGCTAGAAGGACTGAGCAGTCTCAGGGACCCCAGACAGTGGAACCAGGATGTATCCCTGGTGCACAAAAGGACCTTACAAACACATCCCCCATGGAGGGGGATAACTGCCTTAACCTAGAGACAGGCAGAAGCTCTAGTACCTACTTCAAATGACCAGTCAGATCTACATGACCCCAACTGGATGGCATTCCACTACATATGGAATTGGGGTAGGGGGATGGGAGGGGATGATGGTTATGGTGCATGTGAGAGGGCAGAGAGCATAAAAGTGAGGGAGGGAGGGAGAGACCAAGGGAGGGAGGGATAGGGAACTGGGGTAGACCTGTAAAATAATAAATTAATTTAAAAAAAATCCACAATATCTGTGAGAATCCTGCTGCCATTATTATCACAGCTCTGACTCAGATATTTATGAGAGTTGCTGATACCACTAGGCTTTCTCTTAATTCAACTCATAGGCAATAGACAGTAGCTATGCACCCACCTCTAATAGTAATATACCAGTGAGAACTGGTATCACATAGCAGAGATGCTGTCAAATCTACTTCCATTTGTGTCTCAGAAAGACAAATAATCATGTTTAACCTAATCTTAGAGTTTGATATTTTTTATACATATGTATGTGGAGAAATGTCATTGGCCATGGGACTAGAAAAGGATTGGTTGTAGTCATCTAGGGTTTTGCAAAGTACATTCTTGAGATAGACAAAGCACTGGCAATCAGGGAAAGAAGGTTGAGCTTCAGAGGAAGATAAAGTACATTTTTGTCTCTTAGGGTAGGGAGAGTTCCTGGGCTGGCAGTTCCCTAACGTGATTTGGGTTGAATCTTTTGTAGCCAGGACTTTCTTCTGTTGGTTTTGTTTCGATAACCATATCATGAACATCCAGCCACTTACCTTGACATATCATCTAAGACTAGATGCTCCATCTCAGGCAGCTGCTTTGCTTTCCCATCCACACATATCTGTCTCTCTCACTCTGTCAAAAGGTCATTACTCTCGAAACTAATATTTTATACAAAGAAAATTATTTAAGATATAAATAAAAAATTAAAATGACTACTTACTTTTTTGATATTTGGAGTATGCAAGACCATGATTTTCAAGGAAGGAAGTGGAAATATTTTGATAAATCTTCACGGGCAGTTGTACTTAAGTCAAGACTTACAGAAAGTGCAGAGCTCCACCATGCAGGTATTTGATGGGACATCACTATGAGCAGACAAGACAAATGCAAGAGATGCAGGATCTGGTAAGAAAACGTGCCCCTTGTGTTCCTGGAATAACTATCCCTCTGGCTCCTTGTACTTTACAGCACAGGACTGCAGAAGAGTCCTGAGACACTGAGTATAGCTATCAGGTGAGTTAGAGATGCTAGATCTGCTGAATGTTGGGCAAGTGCTTTAGACTTGTCATTTTTTCTCCATTCTCTTAGGGACACGTACATCCAATAATGTCACCATCACTGAGACAGCCAGGCACCTGCCTCAGGGCCACTGCATGTGCTACAGATAACTGTACACATTAGGGACCTCTCACCTACTTCATTCTGACTGATGAGAAAATTTCAGAGGTGCAATTCAAAGTCAGAGATAACTGTACCTCGATGTTGAACACCAAAGTGAGAAAAATAAAAGCTGTCTTACAAAGTTACAATGTCTGAATTAGCCACCATCTGAAATATGTATTGTAGTCTCTCAAACTTGTTAACTGAATATAGGCCCACTTTCCTTTTTTTTTTTTTTTTTTTTTTTTTTTTTTTTTTTTTTTTTTTCACTAAAACCCTGTTTGGATTTTTTTCTTCTATGTCCAGGTCTGTGGTTTACTTTTCCCTTTATCTTCTCTTCATTTGGATTTGATGAGAAAACCTAGAAAATGTAAGTATCTGTTCTTTAAGATTATCATAATTTATTGCTATCTTCTTGGCATCATTTCCTAGTGTCTGCAGTAATATATTCCAGGGTCTCAAAAGAATACAGATGGCACACATATGCCATTCTGAAATTTCCTTCTCCTGAGGAAAAAACATTTTTGGATGTTTGTATATATACATTATGGGGTGTCATTTGTGATAAACCTACACTGTACTATTTGTATTGATTCGTATCAGATTTGTTTCATAAAATTCTGAAACACTCAGTACTTGAATGTGGTTAGGACATGTGCATTGCAGGGACAGGCACTGTGGCTCTTGCCTGCGGAGAACTCTTGGATTGGCAATCCTCTGCCTCAGGTCACAGGTCACTCACAACTACAGAGTGGTACCTTTGACTTCAAAATGAGTAACTTGTAACACAGACAATTGAAGAAAATGTCAAATTGTTAGAATGCTAGGGATATTTATTCATTTTTCTTTATGCTCTTTGAAACATATCTTCCTCACTGGCTTCTATTGCTTTTAATGAAGAATCAGTTGTTTCCCAGAGTAGAGAAAATGAAATTTACCTATGTTAATAGTATTTCATTGTTTGATTTAGTGAGTTCTCTAAGTGCCTATTGAATTACCTTGCCTGCCTGAATTATCCTGCCAAAATAAGACTGGTGGCCTTGGGGATACCTCCCCCCTACCCCCACCCCCTCATCCCTCCACCAACCTAGTTCTGAAGTTACCCTGGTTCTTATTAGTTCAGAAAGGATTGCTAAAGTCATAGTGAGTCACTGAAGTCTCAGTACTTTACTGATTAGGAAACTCCCCTGCCAGCAGGGCAGCAAAGAGGGCCTGAACCTCAAAGGTTAGGGCAGGAAGCTAGGTAAGATGGGGATTCCCATTGGGGAAGTGGTTGCCTGGTAGCCAGACTGCAGCATGTTCTTAGTCATAGGTCATTGAAAGTGAACAGGATATAGGATAAGTGGAAATGCAGTTGGAGATAAACAGGTTGTTACCAGGGTGAAAGGGTCACAGGAGTTCCTAAATACACTAACCTCAAAAGGAGGGGTTACTAAGTAACCTAACTGCATTCCTGTAAACCCTAATTTCTACTTATCAGGAAGTTTGGAATTGCAGAGGGGGGGGGGGGGGGGACAGGGGGAAGGTAAATTAAAACTGAGGTAGCAATCTTCTAACTCAATGGGCAATTCTAAAAAAAGGCTGGAAATCTCTAAGGCTTATGCCAGGATTGCTCCAGACAAGAAACCATGCCATATTTTGTCTTTTAGTATTTATTTTTCAGAATGTGAACTCCAATGGTCTGTGCACTCACATGCAAAATCCTCACACTCTAAGGCTGTGTGGTGGCTCTCTTCGTGTCCCTGTCTATCTTAGTTTTGGAGGCTATTTTCTCAGATACAGGGCTTGCTGTCCTATGTTTCCCGCTTTCATTTTCTTGTGCTGCTGACCCCAATCATCTGACTGCCAGATTTTAATATTCTGGTTTATGGGAGGTGATTCTTGGAGACACAGATAGTTGATATTGTTTACTAAAACAGCTGGTTAGCTAGCTTTTAATTTTGAGTTGAAGCTCCTTCCCTTTTCATTGTCTGCATTTTTTTTAATATTACTGTAATTTAGAGACAGTGTCTGAACACTATGCAGTAGAACACACCATCCTTGGTTGTCACGAGGCACCTGTGTTCATGCAGCACTGGTGTCGCCCACATCTGCTAGTGGCTCCTGGGATTGATGTCAAAGCAGCAGTGGTGTCTGCTCTTCTGCACTTTCAGTGGGAAGATCCCTGCATGTGTGCTCTTCTTAATTCTACCCTCCCCCAATGGGCCACCAGACTGACAGCTGGGAAGACAGCATGGGACTGACTCAGCCCCCCCCAATATGGGTCTCAGCCAGAAGGACTGAGCATTTTAAGGAACCTCAGACAGTGGAGCCAGGATGAATCCCTCCCTGCACAAAAGGACCTTGTGGGCACATCCCCCATGGAGGGATAACTGCCTTAACCTAGAGACAGTAGAGAAGCCCTAGTCCCTACTTCACATGACTGTCAGATCTATATGACCCCAACTAGATGGCATTCCCCTACATATGGAACTGGGGTAGGGGGATGGGAGGGGAGGTGGTTAGCCTGTATATGAGAGGGCAGAGAGGATAAAAGGGGGAATGGAGGTAAGGATGGAGGAGGGAGGTGGGCAGGGAGGAAGAGAGGGAGAGGGAACTGGGATCAACATGTAAAATAATAAATAAAAAAAAAATGCTTTGACTCCAAAATTTAAATTCAAGGACAAGTTACTGGGGAAAATGATTTCTATTTTTGTTTCCACAGAAAATAAAAAGCAGTGGATTCCTTCCAGACTAATGTGGTTGGAACAAGCCAGACCACCTGAAACAGAGTACCAGGTGATCCTACATTCAAAACAGCTGGACAAAGCAGGCTTGCAGACTACAGCCAGGATTTCTGCATCTTCTTAGAACCCCACATAACAATGCCCCTTACCAGCAGGAAGTCGTTTGGAAAGAACAAAGCCCAAATTCCCAAGGATTTTCTATAAATGTTTGTTTTCATTTAAATAGACATGTTTATATAAAATTAAAAAAAAATTTTAAAAAGAAATGTGTTCAACTAAATAAGAGCTGCAAAATCAGAGTGCCAGCTATCATGTCAACAGAGATATAGAAAATTTCATGAGGACCCAACTCCTAGATGATTGCCGGGGCAGGGGGAAGGGGAATGTGGAATCAACTTTCCCCATAGATAAGTCTTATGATAGGTTATCTGATCCCAAGAGGTCCCTCTAAACACATGCACATAGGAACAACATTAAATAACTCATCTAGATGTGTGTGTGTGTGTGTGTGTGTGTGTGTGTGTGTGTGTGAATGTGTGTGTGTGTGTAACAGTAACAAAAGGAGAGGACATGAGTTTGAGATAGAGTAAGGAAAATGTGTGAGGGATTAAAGGAAGGGCAAGTAGAAATTATATGAGTATGATACACATCTATGAATTTCTTAACAAATGTTTACACTAGAAAAGGCAAAGGACACAGTCAACAAGACAAAATAGCAGTGTGAAGCGATGTGAAACACAATGTGAAGCGATGTTCACTAACCCCACATCTGACAAAGGGCAGATTTCTAAAATATACAAAGAATCCAAGAAGCTGGTTATCAAAAACACCAATAATCCAATTAAAAAGTGGGGTACAGAACTAAATATAAAATTCTCAATAGAGAAATGTAAAATGTCTGACACACACTTAAGAAAGTGTTCAACATCCTTAGCCATAAGGGAAATACAAATAAAAACAGCTCGGAGATACCATCTTACTCCTGTCAGAATGGCTAAAATCAAAAACACCAAAGACAGTTTATATGCCATTCTAGAGCCTTCATCGAGTAGCTGATGGAAGCAGAAGCAGACACCCACACCTAAACTCTAGCTGGACTCATGGAATTCAGTTACAGAGGGGAGGAGTGATGAGCAAAAGGAGCCAAGACAAGGCTGGAGAAACCCACAGAATCAGCTGACCTGAACAAGAGGGAGCTCATGCACCCAAGTCTGATGGCTGGGAAACCAGCACAGGAGTGACACAGACCCCCATAATGTGGGTGTTTGTTAGAAGGACTGGACAGTCTATGGTGTCCTGGTAGTGGATCAGTATTCACCCCTAATATGAATGGATTTTGGGAGCCCACTCCACATAGGGGAATACTTTCTCAGCTTAGACACATGGGTGAGGGCCCAGACCTGAGCCAAATGTTATGACAGGTACCCCATGAAGGTATCACCCTCCCTGGGGAGCAGAAAAGGATGGGCTGGTGTTTGATAGGTATAATAGGGGAGGATCAGAGCATAAGGGAACTGGGATTGACATGTAAGTCAGCCTTGTTTCAAATTAAATTTTAAAAAAATGAAAAAAAGAAGGTATTTTTATCATAGGAAAAAATAATTATAACTACTCTTTGTAAATGGTTAATATAAGAAAGGAGGAAGATTGGATGCCTTTCCTTATCTGGACTTTATCTAAGGAAAATGATTTGTGCAAAAACTCTGAGGCAATATGAATGGTATAGATGTGCATTCTAGGGTTTTAAGAGAGCTGTACAATGTGTGGACTGATGTGTTTGGATTCTCTCCTGAGCTCATTAGCCCACACCCATTCTTAAGAGTGTTTTCCTTCTTCCATTTTACATGTGTATTTCTGGAGAAAGCCTTTTTCCTGGGACACAGGAGTGTGGTACTGGCTGCAATTTGCACACAGTTCCATGGCTTAGCATTTCTAAGCAGCTGTCATTGACATTCTCCACTTTCTAGCTGTTTTTCAGGCTTCTGTAGTGACTTAAAAGGCTAATATTCTCTCTGTCTCCTCACCTAATTGTGGCTACCAGGGTTTTATGCTTTCCTATATTGTTTTTATCTCTTAAAAATCTATTAATATTGTTCCCAAACATTCTTTTCAGATAGTTTAAAAATTGTCTTTCTAATGGGACTAATAATCCCCAAAGGGAAATTCAGTTCCCTACTACAAAACTGGAACTACAGTGTTACAAAGACTACTATGTCCCCTATGCCTCCTTGAAGCCTGCAGGAGCAGGTTTTGGTGCTGGCTGCAAGTGTCTGTAGAGCATGGTGTACTCACCATGCAGCCCTAGGAGGCAGTGTCCCTGAGCTGGGTGTCTGTGATGTGCAGGGTGCTGTGCTGAGCATCTTCAGACTTGCTGAGAATCTTCCAGTTGAGTTGTTATTCTCACTGTGAGTCATGACTGCCAGGGACACAAGACCTCTGCCTCTATCTTGTTTGTACCACCTTAAGTTGTTAAAGGGGCACACACTGTAATTGCATTGAAGGATGCAGCTCTCTCCCTGAAGGACAGCCATGGAATGGGGATTCTGCTCCACTTGGATCTTACCACCAGCCCCTATTTAGAAACCAGTGTAAAATTCAGAAATCAACCATCCACACTTAGTGATTGTAGTTTGCAACCTTTACTCTTCATATGGATCTCAGGTGACCTAGGAATATGAGTAGTTTGTTCTCTCCACCTCTCCCAAGGAATTACATCCTTCCCGAAATCCCTAAGAAAATGTTCTTGGACTTCCTGGGCTCCCAGGTTAAAACCACCACTAACGTACACTGAAAATACAGCCATGAAATCACCCAGGAGGCACTCCCATGCTTCTCCATTGTTGTTCTGCAGAACCTCTGCCCCAAAGTTGCTGCCTATTTCATCATCTCTTTCTTGTAACATACAGGAACTCTCAGGCAGCACATCCAGCCTATCAGAGACTGGAGACCCCCCTCAGCTCCTGGAGTCAGGACCAATGCAGGCACTGCCATCCTGAGGTCAGAGCTGGACTGGCTCCAAACCTTTGAGTAAACATTTTGTTTCATTCACTGCAGGTGATGTGATGAACAATGTGGACTTTTGTGAAGTTATGTGTCCTGGCATGAGAACTGTTACAGGATTTTCACCAACAGAGAAGTGTAAGGCCACACAGCACAGGGTACACTGAATGAAGGCAAATGGATTTCAGAGGCAGATGCTCAGCAGCCAGGCAGCCTGCTGCCTCTCGGTTTGTGCTCAGTTCCCCCTGCAGTTTCTGTCACTGTGTCACCCACAGCACAGTAGTGCTCAGCCGAGTTTGACTCTTGCACTGATGCTTTCTGCAAGTGGAAGGAGGTTGATCCTTTATCATGAGTAGCTTTAAAACCTCTGCTGCTTTCCTCCTTTTGGCTGTAATAACTTTCAGGGAGGAGCTGGATCCCTCCTTTTTATCACTTCACCTCATGATATCATATTATTTTATGTCCTATTAAATGACAGTGAGTCTTCCAGTGCTAATGTTCCTCTAATGATTTTCTGCACTTTTGGCTGGGGTCCTTAGAAATTGCTTTAATATGTGCTTTTTGTTGAAATGTTTTTATTTCTGTATGGAATTGAAGAGATCCTTGCAAAGTATAGTAACCTTGTTACATGTTATTCATTTTCAGGCCTTAAATCATATCATGACATGTTTTCTTGGATATTAGACTGATGTTTCTGGTTTGGAATTGTAGTTAATTGTTTTTTTTCCTTTGTAATTCTTTTGAGGTTTTTGTCTCTATGTAACCCATGCTGTCCTGGAACTCAACATATACATCAGAGCAGGCCTCAAAATGAGAGATACACCTGCCTATGCCTCTTGAATGCTGATATTGAAGGCATACGCAGTGTGGCTTTCTTTATACTTATATTAAACATGCCTTCCTTGTGGAAGGGGAGCATTTCTTCTCTGGTCAAGGTCTGATTATAGGTTGCAGCTGCATTGTTTTTTCACTCAGTTTGAAGGCTACTCTGCTATTCTTTGATTGAATGAACAGTCTATGTTTTCAAACATTTCACTCAGCTCCGTGTTCTACTTCTAGTTTCCTGGATTTGTTCTCTTGGTGAAGGACTAGTCCTCAGAAAGTTGGGATATGATACCGTTGTTTTTCTATATAGTTTAAGATTGGATTACTATTTCAACCTTGTCTTGCATCAATGACTCATCCTTCTTCTTGGACATGACTAATATTTTCTATTTGATTGATTGATTCCTCCTCTTCTTTTTTTGAGGGGGGAGAAAAAGTTTATTTAATTATTTATTTATTTATTTATTCATTTATTTATTTGTTGGCTCACAGGCTGCAGTCCCATCATCAGGAAGCCAAGGCCAGAACTGAAACAGAGCCCACAGAGGGATGCTGTTGGTTGTTTCTTGCACAGGATGCTAAGCCATCTTTCATGTAAATATACACATATATATATATATATGTTATAACCAAGTCCATTTAGTTGAAAACAAACATTTATAGACAATATTTGGGAATATGGGCGTCGTTCTTCCCAAACTACTTCCTGCTGGTAAGGGGGCGCTGTCATCGGATATTTTAAGAGATGCAGAAATCCTGTCTATAGTCTGTAGGGCTGTTTGGTCCAGCTGTTTTGAATGTAGAATCATCTGGTACTCTGTTTCAGAAGGTCTGGCTTGAGCAAACCACATTAGTCTGGAAGGGAATCCACAGCTTTTTATTTTCTGTAGAAACAAAACTAAAAATCCTTTTCCCCAGTAACTTGTCCTTAAATTTAAATTTTGTAGTCAAAGCATTTTTTTAATTTAGTTTATTGTTTTACATGTAGTCCCAATTCCCTCTCTCTCTCTCCTTCCTTCTCTCCTTCCCTCCCTTTTTCCCCTCCTCTGCCCTCTCACCTGCACTCTTCTAGCAATTATGATTGGTTCATGTTCAGAATCCCAGATTGCTTACAGAAGTTTTTCCTCAGTTTTTTAATATTTCTTTTAGCTCCTGATTACTTTTTTCAGCATTATAACTTCCTGATCAAGTCCCTGACTCTTAATTGTCCTTATGTCTTATTTGATTACAGATATTCATGTCCTTACAAAGGATAACTTAAGATCTTTATCTCATAATTTAGCTCTTTGATGTCCATGACTGAAGGGTTGTGAGTTTAGGTGAATGTCATGATGGGTTGTTGTCTCATATATTTTATGTTTATTCATTGTGTTTTTACCTCTAAAGGATGTGCTTCTAAATTGTTTCCTCTGTAGATTCAGGCCCCAGGCACATAAGAAATTAATGAGGTTCCATCTCAGTTTACCAATAAGTCTCTAGTCCTCAACTCTATAGCTTTTCTTAATTTTGGTTGAAGTCATGTTTAGAATGTTGGAGAAACCATAGCTTCTTCTGAAGTTGCCTCAATGAGAGAGATTAAAACAATAGGGAAGGTCTCTCACTCTATAGTCCCATTGCCTTAGAGCCTCACTTTGTTTTCAAAAGCATCGGCATAGCCTGGTATGGGCTCCATGCAACTGTCCATCCCTACTCTGGTATAGCTGAACCTCAGCATCTCAGAGCTCAATACCAGATTTGCAGGCACTCCCAGGAAACACCAGCAGTTTCACAGGGTGAACTCATCATAATATATCTCTGCTAAATCCACTCATGATAGCCCTGGTTCACTCAGTTTTACAGGTACATCATGTTTTGCTCTTCTAGTTGCCTAGTCTAAGGTGTGTTCTGTCCATAACTACAAAAACTAATACTTTAAATCGTTGCAGTGGGAGATTCCCTGGTATAAAGGTATTACACTTGGTCTCTAAGGTCTGTTTGAGACAAAGTTTTAAAAAGCCAATTCCTAAGGATGTTTCATTGCATAAAGTGAGGTTTCAGATAGAAACACACTTCTGATGCAGACAACAGATGAAGCAGCCACAGTTTGAATCTTCCCCCTCTGGGAGCACAGGTGTGTTCTCAGCAGGGCTCCCCTAGAAGGCTAGACCCAAGGAGCTCTGGTTTTTTGTTCAGCTTCTGCTATGGTTTCCAACACTGTGGTTGATTCCCAGAGAAACACAAGAAATACTTAAGGGTATCTATATCTGTAAAGCTGAAATGACAAGGCTGAAGGACTTGGCTGACTTCGGAAGATGACAGAGTAACGGTCAGTTCTTTCAGTCTGAGTTGAAAGAAGAGAAATTTGGCGAATAAGGAAAATCATCTCCCCACTAAGAAGCTGCTTGTGCAAAAACAGGTGATAAAGTTCTGAGTTGTCTCCTATGAACACTCCAGGTTGGCCCCCTCCCCACATGAAACTTGCCATTGACTGGACCTGAGTCACTTTTTGGCCCAAATTGGATCGTACAGAACAATCACAAAGGGGAGAAAAAAAGTTTATTCTGCTGGTAATGTGGACAAAACACTGTTGGATTTCAGTACCATGAGGCCTAAGATGAACTTCAATGAGCATATTCTGCTTGCTTCTCTGTAACCCCTGTTTCCTCTCCCATCCGCATCCCAACTGCTATGTGCCTAGGGCCAAGGCTTACTGCTTATTCCTTAACTAATGGCAGACATTCTTCCAGACAGGCCAAGGCCACCTTTTGAAAGAGCAGGCTGCAGGGAGGCATGACGCCCGTGTCCATCTCTGTGAGTGTTGACTTCTGGGTCTTAGATCACTGTGAGGTCATTGCCTGTCACTGCATGTGCACTGGCTGTGTTTCCTACATTGATCAGGCAGGAAATAGGATTTTGTATGATCACTGGTTCCTTGTGCAGAGAGAAAGTGTGGGTCACCACGAACTTTTACTTGCTTCCTGTCTTCCTTGGTAGTTAAGGGAGCAGCACCTAAACGGGAGACTGGAAAAACCTGGCCCTGCTGAGGGTAGGCTCCTTTGCACACAGGGTTGATTCAGTGGGATAATAATGTGGAGGATGGAAGTCAGATTCATTATGAGCCATGTGCTGTCTTTAATGCACCTGCAAGGCAGACCATTGTCATGTGCTTGCGCCTCTGTATCCATTATCTAATAAAGATTAATTAAAAAAAATAATTCTCACAAATCCACATGAATTTCCCTGTGAATACTGGGACCTGAAAGTAATCTCCTCCATCTCTGAATTCTGAGGTCTGTATAAATTCTGCAGTTAGAAAGCTACTTTCAACTCACACAGATTTATTTTGCTTATGTCTGTGAATATGTTGCAGGAATCAATTAGTAGTCTTTTAGGCTAAGGGGATGCTAGTGTGTCAGGTGTGAGCTGTAGATCATGAGGACCTATGTGCTGATCCCAGCAGCCACATAGGATCCAGTGATATGGAAACTCCTGCAATCAGAGTTCTGGCAAAGAAACAGGGGACCCCTGAGATATCACCAATTGATCAGTGTTGTCCAATTGATGAGCTTCAATTTCAGTGAGAACCTGTACCAAAAGAAATACATGAATAAAGGAGGAAATGAATAGAAGAAGATACTGGGTGATGATCAGTAGTTTAGATACACACACACACACACACACACACACAGGGGGCTAGGGCACAGAGGGGGGAGACAGAGATTGAGACAAAAAATTGAGACAGAGAAAATTTACACTAATATAAAACTGACTTTTATAAAAACTGTCTTGTAACAGTCTAACATCAAGGTTTTTTCTCCATCCTCAAGGCCAGATAATGAGAAATTTAGTTTAAGGTGCTTAGTTAGTAAATGTTTCCAAAATTAGGACGAGCATATGTTATGCATCACAGTAAACAAGGCTTTTGCCATTTTCCTCATTTGGTTGGGATATATAAAAATATGGAAGAATAAACTGTGGTGTTCAGTATTCACTGGATTGTACTCCTGACTGCTCTGTGTCTCTAATTTTTCCTTAGTATCTTTATGTATAATATTTAATTCACACTCACCTTCTCAGTAACCAACCAGGCAACTCAGCTGGATCTGACTGAAGCCCCCCAAAGCAGATTCCTACACAAGACACATGATATACATTATCACTTCAAAATGGAGAGAAAAGGGAGCATAGTAAGGAAATTCTGGATCAAAAAAAAAAAAAAAAAAAAAAGACTAAAACAAGCTGGACAAACTACAAACTTTGCATTTCCATGTCTGATGCTCAAGACAGTCTTCAGATCTCCAACTCATTTCAACTTTGTTGACTGAGACACTTTGTTCTTTCTTTTGGAAACATTGCACTAACTGTTAGCATCTCTTCCTTGGCTAACATTCCAAGTATCTGGCATCACTATCACCATGGGAGTCTCCAAGAGTAACTGACACAAAAGCTTCATAACCTCATGCTACTACCTATCTGGACCTCCATTTACGTACACCTCTGCCACCATGCCTTGCTTCAGGAACTGTCCTTAGTTGCAGAGCCACATTACACTAAGTTCCACTATTGGTTCAATAATGCAAAACCCATGGGGCTAAGCTGCCAAGTTCTGCTGCTTGAAGTGAGGCAGAACATAGCCTCCTTGTTTAATAACATCTTCACCATTTTTCTGAAGTTTCAGTTCTCTCTTTACTATTTAAGCTTGGTTTCCTGGCACTCACTCTGTAAAGTAGAGATGGCCTCAAAATCAAAGATCTACTCTTGATCAATCATGAAAACAGCCAAGTGGTGTTGGTAGGGCACAACTTTAATCCCAGCACTCAGGAGGCCGAGGCAGAGGGATCTCTGTGAGTTCAAGGCCAACCTGATCTACAGAGCTGGTTCAGCACCGAGTTCCAAAACAATACAGACAAACCCTGTTTTGGAAAACTGGAATAAAAGATTATGTTATTATATATTAACCTGTTTTCATTTATATTGCCGGTCTCTTTAGTATTTCCCAACCTATCATTCCCTAGGAAGCTCAGAGTTTTTGTCTTGAGGTACCCAGAGTTTAATTCTTTGTTTTAAATCACTCAAGAATGTCTTTGCTCTCTGCGCTTCGAAGCTAGGTGTTTGTATTCAAAGAACCCTATTCTTGTCAGATACAAATGTTCTTCCCAATTTGGAGCTCAACTTTAAACTTGACAAGAATATTACACTTTGAAAGACATAGGGAGTTGACTGCAGGCATTATGAGGTCTATCACCTACTGCTAAGAGACAACTGAATTATTTTACTTCTTAATTTTCCATTTGCATACAGAAAACTATCCATTGTGGAAGAGAAAGGAGTTGCAGGCTACAAGTATTTTTGTTGGTTTTGGTACTAAGACAGCGTTTCACTGTTTTCCTCAGCCTAAACGCCCAATCATGGTTTCAAGCATGCTTCTGCCTTGACTTCCTAGGTAGTTAGGGCTATCACAGCTATCAATAATGTTATATGAAAATACTTAAATATAAAACTAATAAGTCTTTTCCAGTGGAAATCATATTAGTATTTAAGTGAATATACTTTAAAAATGTTAAGTAATGAAAGGTCTTTTTTTTCCATTCTGTGCCCTACTGGCAGCTTCTATAACATTAAAAAAAATACATTCAGGGTGTAATTTTTCATCTCTGAAATACACGTGTGAAATTATTTCTTTAGTGAAACTTTTGCATTCTTTTTCCCCACTGAAGCCATATGTCTATTGTAAACACACCTCCTGGTTTACATACTTGAATTCTCGAAGGTAGAAAGGGACTTATACAGCAAAACAAGAAAGTATAAATGGCCAGTGGTCATGTAAATCACCACTTCCACTTGATCATCAGAGGAGTGTAAGGTAAAAGTCAGGTTTGTGATTTCTATCACAGAACTGACAGTCCAAGTGGCTGAGACATCGGGCTGCAATAACTACACATTAATAACATTGTTGACAAGAGTGTAGGGACATGGTGCTTATATAATTTACAGCTGGCACAAACCCTAACTACAAAAGCAACTATTTGTATAACTGTTTAGTAAACAATTCAACTGAACTAGTTAAGGAAATAGATGCAACTTTCCAGTGGTTGCTGGGGAGCAAAAGGAGACTGGGGAAAAGCAAGCAGTGACTACCACCTCCCTCTGTCTGTGACTGAATGAATCTAATCCTTACATTCACTGTCACCATCACCTCCTCCTACAAAAGAAAACTGCTCTGCACCTCTGCCGGCTCAGTCCCACAGCAGGGTTTTCCTGGAGTCACAGCTGCAGGTTTGGGTGTGAGCTGCGGTGCCTGGAGGACACTTGCACTTGCTGCACAGACTGCACAGACATAGGTGACTGAGTCTCCAGGCTGAGAATCTTGATGTGCAGGGCGAGCTGTGTATCATTTTCACTGAATAAGACAGAATCTTCAATCTTTCTTGTTACTTGACACTGAATTCTGCTAACAGGAGTACAGGGCCTTCTCCAGGGACCTGCAGGTACCATGTGAAGTAGTCCAATGCACTGTTCTCATAAGTGTAGTTCAGAACCGAAGTTCCTCCTTCCCAGACCTTCAGGGATTGGGGACTTTGTCTCACCTGCTGCTGGTCATGTCCCTCCTCCTGCTGCCCACTCACCCCTGTGTAGAGAAATGACAAATGTCATTAGGTTTTCAAGTCTGCACTTTCTTTTTATGGTTTCCTCATTCATGGTTTTGCCCTTCTACAATCATGAGATTGTTGATACCTTATATACCCATTCTAGAGCCTTCTGCGGTACCTGATGGAGCGAGAAGCAGACACCTACTGTAACACTAGCCGAACTCTTGGAATCCAGGTACAGGGAGAGACAAATGATGAGCAAGGGGGTCAAGACCATGCTGGAGAAAACCAGAGAATCAGCTGACCTGAACAAGGTATCATAAGCCACCCCCACGCAGTCTAATAGCTGAGAAGCCAGCATAGGACAGGACCAGACTCCTTTAATACAGGTGTTATTGGGAGAACTATGCAGTCTATGGGTCCTCTAGTAATTAATCAGTATTTATCCCTAGTATATGAATGGACTTAGGGAACCCATCAGACATAGAGGGATACTTTCTCAGCCGAGACACCCGTGGAAGAGCCTAGGCCCTGCCCCCAAATGATACCAGCAGACTTTGGAAGACTCCCAGTGATAAGCTTTACCATCTCTGTGGAGCAAAAAAGGATGGGGTGAGTTTGGTGAGGGTGATAGGGGAGGATGATTGGTAAGGGGATTGGGATTGGCATGTGAAACTACCTTTTTTTTTCAAATGTAGAAAAAAAGAAAAATATAAATAATAAATAGGAAATATGAACTGATGCCATCTATAGGCAAACAGGCAGTATTGAAGGGTATGATGTTAGATCAAGTAAAACAGACAAGTAGAGACACCCCAACAACACATATATGTACTCCTATGTGAAACTGAAAAAGAAAGAAAGGAAGTACAGGTGATCTGAAATAGAAGTCATACAAATGAGTAAAGGGGATGGGGGAGAGCATGGTAATATTCAGAAACCGGTACTGGATAAACTTGGGCTTCTGACGGAATACTCCTCAAGCTACACCCAAGAGTAACTCTCTATGCATGTCCACTGGTTCCACCTTTAACAGGGCCTGCCTACCTCCCATCCCCCACTCTCTCCCTCTCTGTCTGTTCTCTCTCTCTCTCCCACTTTCCTTTGTCCTGCTGTTTCCTATCTATCTTGGCTGGTACACCCCTCTTCCCTCTTCATTATCCCATTCCCTAATTAAAAAAAAAGACAACAACAAAAAACACCTCTCTGCCTGAAACCTGTCATATAGCACTTTTCTTTGCATTACTTTTCTTGAGTTCCAATGGAGGGACAGGGGAAGGGATAGAACAACAGAGGGAAGAGGCCAGATGAATATGATGAAACCACTGCAAGTGCATATACTAAGAATGTTTTAACAAATCCACTACTTTGTACAATTATCGGTGCTGATGATTAGGTAATATATGATTAAAGAATATTTGTTTTGTTTTCCCACTACACACACTTACATAAAAAAGTAAAAATACAGTTATCCTGGGAGAAGAATACATTATTTGGACACCACGGTGACAAATAAAAATGCCCATGCCAGAAATGGGTTATCTCTTCTGGTGTTTGAAATAGTCTGCTTTCTATTGCTCAGGTAAATAAATATAATGACCAGAAGCAACTGGAGGAGGAAATGATTTATTATTTGGTTTACATTTTTGACCATGGGCTATCAGAGAAGTAAGCGAAGTCACGATTCAAGCTGGAATACTTGCAGTAAACATACATGAATACTGCTCACTAACTTACTTTCCCTAGCTTACTAATACTGCTTTTGTTGTTGTTACATGTTCTGTTTTGTTCTACTGTATTTTTTATTTTAACTTTTTTTAAAATTAATTTTACATGTGAGGTACAGTTTCCCCTTCCAAGGTTCCCTCAGTTCCCTCCCCCACATCCTTTGTGCCAAGCCCCCATGCAATCCTCAGAAAGGGTTAGGCCTCCCATAGGGAGTCAACAAACCCAGGCCTGGTAAGTTCAGGCAGACCCAAGCTAGTCCCCACTGCATCAAGGTTGAGCAAGGTATCCCACCATAGAGTGCATTCCAAAAGACACTCAATCTTTTTCTGGTTCCAATAGTTTTGATATATAAAGTGATTACATCTTTGTTGGGGTCAACTATACCATAGATTTCTCTCCTCCACCTTCCTGTTTTCTCCCTATATCCTTATGATTCCCTATCTGTCTATTGTACCTAAAACTACTTTATTCAGGAGAATGGAGAAGCCAGTCATAAGACAAAGGAGATGGCAATGCTTGCTGTTTACAACAAATTTGATAAAATAGGCAAATGTTTGGATTCCACGTGTGTCACATTTTATTGACCTCTTACATGACTGTACACATGGTGATTATTAAACCACTAACATTTTTTCACTTTTATGATTTTATTTTCTGAGCTTATACTATAATACCAACTTCCCCCTCAAAAATTTTCTAAATTTTCCTTCTTACATTCTCTGTCAAATTTATGGCCTCTACTATCAATTGTTGCTACATGAGCATGTAGAAATATATTTATTCCTAAATATGTAAATACAATAGCTCATCTGTACAGTGTTGCTTGTATTGAAAGACCTAAAAAGTAATGTTAATGATGGACTAACCTAGAAACCAATATCTGTTCCTTGGAATTTGCTAGCTTCCTCTCACAGGGCCAGAGATAAGAAGAATTCACACTGCCCCTCCTTTCCTGTGAGTCAACAGGTGGTAAATGGGGTCAAGAGATAGCTATAACTCTGGTTTGCCCAGACAAGATTAATTAGCACACCTGAGACCCTAAGGCCTGCTGGCCCTAATAGCAGACCATCCTGCCTCCAAGGGTCAGGTACTCAATGGACAGGAGGTCCCACCCCCTCCCCAAGCTTATGGGTTTGCCTTTAAAAACACCTGGGCCCAGGGAGGGGGCTTCTCCTAGCCTGCTTGCTGGAGGAGCCCCTTTGTGCAAGTGTTTCCTGTTCAGTCAAACCTCTTGCGTTTTGCAGCAACTGGACTGGACATTGAGTTCTTGGGGGTATCGACCGAACCTGGAAGACTCCTCATTCTGAGGGTCTTACAGTATGTATGTTCTCAAGGATGACCACTCTCTACTAGGTAACCGACTGGCACACTCTTTGGGATGAAAACTGTCTCCTACTACCTGTATTCCTTAGTTGTCAATAGCTCATTAACCAGAATCGAGGCTTTATTCACTTTTCTACATAAATTTGAACATGTCTATCGTTGTCCTTCTTCAGCTCATGTTTAGACAGCCATGTTGGAGAGTCTCCATGTGTGTAGCTTCTGACATTCTTAGGAGACAATTTCACTGATATCCCTGGTCCTCTGGCTGTTGCTGTATTTCCTCCCAACCTCTTTAGTGTGTTCTGACCTTTAGGCACAAGGGTTTTATTTAAGACATATCCACAGGGGAGACTCCACCACTCCATCTTGACTGCTTGTGTTTTCTGCAATGGCCTCCATCCACTAGAAAGTCATGGATCTTGGAGGGAAAACCAAAACCAGCACAATCCCCAACTAAAATCTAATTATTTATATACACATCCCTTTACAAATTTTAGCATGAGTCATTCATTCTTTTCTATTAGTTTAAGAATTTTAGATATTATCTTTAAATGTAGTTGAACAAGATATATGGTTTGTTGTTCTTTTGCTTCAGTTTTGGATAAAGCTAGAAGGGGTCCTGTGTGGGCAACCATGGCAGATTCCATGACAGGTGAGGGTGACCAAGGCCGGGACAAACATGACAGGCATACAAAGCTTGTGTGAGAAGTTTTAATAGAAAGGGATGGAGGAGAAAGGAAAAGAGGTAAAGAGACAGAGAGGACAGCAGAGAAGGGGCAGAAAGAGCAGTCAGAGTAGAAAAGAACAGTAAGAGAGAAGGAGGCATGAATGGAAAGGGCTTTGTCATTAAAGGGGTCCTTTGCACCTGCCAATGGGCTAGTACTCAAGGAGCGCTGGGCTGGCCAGTGTACTGCCTGAGTGCATTCTGCCAGATGACAGAGCTAGGCCAGCATAATACCTGAATCCCTACATGTTTGAGCACTTTCTCACAGTCACTCTTCTCTTTGTTTTCTTAAGGACATTGAGAACTCTGTTGAGAAAACTTCAAAGCAGTGATGAGTGGAATGAAATATATGCAAAGATAACTCAAAATGATGGATTAGGAGATTCAATACCTTCAATATCCCAAAATGTCATCTATGAATTCAATAAATTCCACTGAAACTCCAAGAACACCCTTTTTAACAATTTTGAATAGAGACCAGCTCACTGTGGGTGGCTCCATCCTGTGGGAAAGTGTCCGGGCCATATACATAAGGTAGTTAAGTGTGAGCCTGTGAGTGGGATAGCAGCAGAGTTCTTCGGGTTGTTGTTGTAATCTCCTGTTTGGGGTCTTGCCTTGATTACCAATTATGGATTGTGACCTGGAACATAAAACTAAATAAATCCTTCCATGCTGTAAGTACTTTTTCTCAGAGATTTCGGCAGCATCAGAAAGGAAACCAGGATGTCAGCTCTCTGTACATTCTGTGTCTTCTATGACTGGATGTTCTTGCTGTTGGTTCAGGGTGACCTGGAAGCCCACCTTTGCCTTTCATCCCCCTTTCTCTTATCCTTTGTGAGTTCTGCACCTGCAGCTTAAATGATCACATTGACTGTGAGCTCCATCCTCTCCTCTGTTGCTGGAAGATGGAGACTGATGCTTCTGGAGGGAGTATGCATGGAGAAGTGAAGATATAACCAAAGCCCTGAAACTCTGAGACAAAAAAAAAAAAAAAAAAAAAAAAAAACATCCTGAGGTAAATTCTACCAAGGAAAAGGATACTGAGTAAATTCTACACAGGAAGAGGATACTAAACCTGGCAGAAGTTCTATTTTATCTTCATGATGTCTTGTGACTGGTTGGGCCACACCCACCTAGCTAAAAGTTTGAACACTGGCTTCAGGCGTGTTGGGAGCAAGTGCTTCCATAGCACAGAAATAAATGCCTGAGTCTATGGTCTGGGAGGAGGAAATGTACAAAGAGCTGTGACAATCCTTAGCTACTGTAAGTCTCCCCTCTGCTTTGTTCCAAATGGGTTGAAAAACAGGCTGGTGAGGTGACCAGAGGGTGGAAAGTTGCATTGCAGGTCACCACTCTCTTCCTCTTGCAGAACCAAGGACTCAGGACTCTGCTCCACTTGTTGCCCTTTCACCCCTGAGTACAAACAGAGAAACAGACTCAGCTGGAGGTCTCTGAGCATCCACAGAACCCAGAACACACCCCAAGTGCTCTGAGAAGCAGGCAGCTGTGCAGGACTCCTGAGCTGCCCCCACCCTCCATGTGCCCAGCACAGTCCTCTCTGTCCCTGAGTGTGGACAGCCAGACTCACAGCAAACCTGGAGCACAGCAGCCCCAGCAGAGAGCACAGCAGCCTCTTCATGGTGCTGTGTGGATGCTGGAGACAGAAGCAGTAACCAAACCCTGGGCTGTGGTGTCAGGATGGCTAGAATGTCCCTCCTCCTGCACCAGGCAGCTCCACCCAGGACCCCTGCCAGGACAGACACTGCAAAGGTCCCTCCCAGCTTTCTGAGCCTGAAGCTCCTCCCAGCCAGACTTGACTAAGAGTCTGGATAGAGCAAGGTGTGGAGATGGGCATTTTAGATCACTCTTGGTTTGTATGCAGTTAGGGATTTTGGAAGCATGAGAGGACCGGTCCTGCCCGAAGAGAACAAGACTCAGTCCCACACGAGCCTGACATGCTCAGAGAGCAACAGCTAAATGTTGAACTCAGGAAACAGGAACTTGTTCAGACTAAAAACATTTCCTGGGGCCTGGGGGAGATAAGGTCTTTGTCCTTCCAAGAGGCCTTTGTTCCCAGTGCAGCATCCACACCAGAAGACTACAGCTGTCTATAACTCCAGCTCCGGGGACTATGCTCTCTTCTGTTCTCAGAACCTGTACACAATGTCAGACATTTGCATAGACGCATTGTCATTCTCATTGAAAACTAGCAAGAATCTTCACCTGTGAGGAAAAGTAAGAAAAATCACTGCAGCAGAAGTAGAAACAGGAACATAATGTGGAGTAATATAATCGTTTCATAGATTTGGAATGCAATTTGAAAACTGGAATACTCTTGCATCAGTCAAGGTTTGTTTCTAAACCTTGTCTTATAATATGACCACAAAAAAGGAAGTGGAGTGTGGAAAGCATATAGAAGTTCTGCATCCAGAGTGACAGGGACAGTGGGTCTGGTGTGTTGTTGCACATGGTGACTGCAGGGAACATTGCACTTGAGTTCATAACAATACAGGAAGGTATATTAAAGTTCTCTCCATAAAGGTGATTACTTGAGAAATGAAACATTGCCTCAAAAAATAACTCACAGCTGTAGCCTTGCTTTCTTTGCACTGCAAGCTCCCGAATAATGACACAGTGACTTCTGATTTAGTATGAAAGCCTGGCCTTATCTTGGGCTTATTCCCAACTAAGTCTTTCAAATTTTATTTTTTAGCTCTTAAAACTTGAATTAAACCCTTTTATACAAATTTCTGTTCTGAAGTGTGGCCCATTACCTCTCCTCCATACTGTAGGTCTGACTTCTTCTGTGTCACACTGGATAATCCTGTGTGCCACATTCTTCCCAGAGTTCCTATCTCTGCCTGGAACTCCTGCCTATCCTATCCCAGCTATTGGATATTCAGTTCTTTATTAAACCACTCATAAGATGTCTTAGTCAGGTAAGGAATAACAGATACACCTCTTTACACAGTGTCATCAAATAACTCACAACACCCAACCTCATGCCATCTCAGCCCATCATTGTCCCAAACAGTATTAGACCAGCTAATGACTTGCTAGGTATTTTGGTAGAATATGGTAATAATTTGATAGAATGTGACTCAGGTGTACAATATTGTGAATGACATTTTTTTTTTTTTGAACTGGAGTAAAATTCTACTGGAGGAAGAACAAACCAGATCTTTTCTTTGAAAAATGAGAAACAATAAAAAACTAAGATCTATACCATAGAAAGGAAGCATTTTCCAAGACTCCAGTTTCTCTTTACTGTTAGCTGTTAGAAATGTGCCAACTGCCTAAGTACCAGAGACTATGACCTTGGTCTCTTATTCTGTAATGTCAGGTGGTTTGTGTCCAGATGTGCACTTGTGACTCAGGGCAGAGGAACACTCAGCTCCTTCAGTCCAGCTGTCAAGGGTCCTCAAATGCAAGGGTTTCACTCTTCCATATTCAGTTTGAAGGCCCTCCATGGATGAGATAGGTTGGCTACCTTGCATGAGCTTGAGGAGTGCACCAAGGACCCAGGTTAGGATGTTCACACTCAGGAAGAGAAACTGATGAGCAAGAGATGAGTGGCTGACCCTCCCCAGAGCAGCTGCTGCAGTTGCACAGATGCAGCTATCAGGCTGGGTACCACCTGGACTCTGCATCCTCCTGCAGCATCAGTGATGTGTGGGGGGATTCAGCACTAAGTTGGTCTCTATTCAGAGTGAAGCAGCACAGTGTTCCTTCTGTGCATGAGGGACTATAGCACAGTGACAGTGAACAGCAGGGCTACTCTGCACTGCAGGAGGCACAGCAAGATCACCAAGGTGAGCGGAAGCAGCTCACTCTTTCCCAGAAATTCTCAGGAAGGGATGCAGCCAGAAGAGTGGGAGAGGTGGACAGAGCTTGCTTTGACTAAGGGAGGTTTAGATGCCTTCATCCTAGGGACAATGAGGAGGAGTCATTGCCTTTCCTTTAGGCTTCATCTGGCATCTGCATAAAGTACATTTAGTCAGAATACCTACTGCAACAGTGGAGGGGGTTACAGAAAATAACTACTTAGCGATTTTATACATGAATATAATGTATTCAGATCATACCCAACACCACCACACCCTGTTCCCCCTACAACGCCTCACATAAGCTACTATATCAACCTCCCCTGAAGAAGAAATTAGAAGGGGGGATTGGGGGCAAGAAGAACAAGCTTAAGGAAAGAGGTAAGATAATTGAACAAGGTACTGTAATGTCCTAAGGGCACAAGGGGCTCTTAGTGAAGACTTCAAAGCAGGGTAGGGGAGAATGAAGGGTTTCTTTGAGTTTATCACAATCTATGAAAACAACATTTACTTTTTGAAAAGGGTTTCCTCTAGAGCTAAATTTAGAAATAACAAGTTCACATCTGCAGTGACCTTCCCCCATCTTTGCTAACTTCTGAGTGTGAATTCCAAGGCTTTCTGATCATGTGCAGAAAAAGGTCAATGCTTTCTAAGTAGAGACTTGGGAGTTTTGAAAAGAAGAATATAAATTTATGATCAGAAATTGGAGAAAAAGATCCTCACATTGACAAAATTACAGAATTTTACACATTCAAAACAAGTATTAGGAACATAGTAATCAGAACACAGCAGTCACCAGAGTTCTACACAAAGTCATCAAAGTGCCTGAGAAAATGATGGAGTTGATGTTGCTAGGAGTGCTGCAACTATATTTGGCACTCTTGAACAATTTATTAGAGAGTATAAATTAGAATAAACATTGTAAATATACTTTAGAAAAACCATAAGCATACTATAGACAATCTTCACTTAGAAGGACAAAGAGTCAAATTCAAGAAACATCAAACTGATGAGAGACTCGTTTACCTGTACGGTCCCTTTGCATTCCTTATAAAGTACAACATGAGTTCAGTAATATCACAGACCATATTCTAGGTCCTGCCCAGAGGAGGATACTAGTCATGTGTCATGCATGGACATCAGGGGGCAGGGGGGCAGGAGTTGTAAGAATTTCAATTCCACTGCCCCAATTCACAATTCTTTCTCCAGCAAGGTATTTTGGTGTTAACTTATACAAATAAGGCTTTCTCTTTCTATTTCTCTCTCTCTCTCTCTATTTCTCTCTCTCTCTCTCTATTGTGTGTGTGTGTTTGTGTTTGTATATATGTATGGTGACTGTTATCAATCAAAGTGAAGTCATTAAGGACCGCAACACAAAGCTTTCAGTGAGACAATTTTGTGTCACAGGAAGAACACAAAGGACAGAATCCTCTTTAGACAGACAGAGAGCACAGGGTGTCAGCAGTAAACAGTGAGAGCAAAACAGGACATTGGAAGCAGTCAGGGAAGGGTTACAACACTGGAAATGCCTGTAATTAGCTCAAACTGGCTGATTGTGATGGCTTCACACTGGTAGGTTTGCTGAAGAGGCAAACGCAGGAAGATCATGAGATTCGAGGACAGCCTGAGCTACACATTTAGCAGGGCGATGGTGGCTCATGCCCCTTTAATCCCCAGGGCTTGAGAAGCAGAGACAGGCAGATCTCTGCCAGGTTCCAGAAAAGCCTGATCTACAAGAGCTAGTTCCAGGGCAGCAGCCGAAACTGCAGAGAAACCCGGTCTGGAAAAACAAAACAAAACAAAACCCTGACATGACTTTGAAGTAACCAAGTAACCAAGAGGCAAATAGTCATGATGTAAACACCATTAGCTAAAGGCTGTGAAATATTAGCATACACCCATATGTACAATGGGAGACAATGAGTCACATGAGTAAGTCCAACTCAATGTTCCCCCCAACCAGATCAAATATGTTTACATTCTCTTTATCATCAACTGGCAAATGAAAGTTATACTTGAGGGATATCCGAGGAAAAAACAGTCTAGAGTGGGATAGCATATACTTAGCCCTTGATTTGAGATCTTTCTTCATTTACAGAGACATAAATATGAGTACTAGAGGTTTCTCCATTATATCAATATTTTGTTTCCAGAATTGAGTTGCATCTCAATACCTTGGCTTCCTTTCCCACATTGCAGAAGGTTATCAGAGAATCTAACTCTACTCCCAGGTGAGTGAACCACCCTGTCCTCAGGATTTAAGCAGAGTGCAATGCCTTATGAGAGCAGACATGATGGGGAAGCCATTCTGGATAGAGACTTTCATAACCAGGCTTCCCCTACATGGTGAGTAGGATAGGGGAAGAGCTGCCTCTAGCGCATCATCTTTAGAGTTTCAACACCTGTGTTTCCAAAGTATTTTCACTAAGTGAATGCTGTTGGGGAATCTGAAGGTTTCAGTGAGAATGGCCCTATAGGCTCAGATAGCTGAATGTTTGGATATGAGCTGGTGGTCGTTAGGAAGGATCAGGAGGTATGGTCCTGTCAGAGGGTGTGTCACTAATGGTGGTCACTGGCATCAAAGGGTCCAAGCCAGGCTGAGTCTTTCACTCTCTGTCTCTTGTTGGTGAAATGTAAGCATTCAGACACTGCTCCATGGACATGTCTGTCTGCTACTATATTGTCCAACATGGTCATCATCGCTCTAACCCTCTGAAACTGTAAACAAGCCCCCGATTAAATGTTTTCTTCTGTGATTTACTGGCCATGGTGTCTTCACAGAAAGAACAGTAACTGAGACCAGAAGTAGGCTGAATCTCTAAACATGGACAAAGGAGAGAAGGACCTAAATTACTTTGGAGTGAGACTGAAGCAGATTTTTAAAGATTAGAGTCTGTGTTCCTCATCTAGTCATAAATTTGTGGTATAAAAGCAGAAGGTTACTGGAGAATTTAAATCAATAAGTTTTAAGACATTGCAGTAAAGTTAAATCCCATGTCCAGCTTTCCCTGTAGGTGTTTTCTGTGAGAGATACTCCACTTATGATTTCTCTGGATCAAATCCTGTTGAATCTGGCAATGACTTCCACCCTATCATGTCAGAAAATACACAATTTCCTGGGTTTCTAGGAATTTGGCCTGAATTTGTTGCTGTTTTTCAGACTGTAGGAAACCCTGTAGCAGTGCGGTTTTTCGCCTGCTGCTGCGGTCTTGTCCTGCTGCTGTGTAAGCCCAAATAATACACAGAGACTCTGTATTTGATACAATACTGTTGGCCTGGTTACTTGTTTCTTATCTTTAACTCTGCTTTAATTATTAACCCATTTCTGCTGATCTCTGTATTTTCACATGGCCTTCTCTTACCGGGGGGCGGCTGGTGTCAGATCTCTCCAGATCTCCATCTTGACTCCTCCTTATACTTCCTATTTTCCTGTCTCCTAGTCCACTCCAACTACCTTTCCTATTGGCTAACAGTGCTTTATTATTAACAATATAGAAACATATACAGAATGACATCTCCCATCAAAACCCCACGAGAGAAGTCACCCAGCCCTCCCTCACAGGGCCACTCCCCTCACCCTCCTGCACCTTGGTTTGTGTGCAGCTTCCCCAATCTCCCTCTGTGTCTCTCAGAGCACAGTAGTACAGGGCAGAGTCTGACAGCTGCACTGAGGACTTCTGCAGGTGGAAGGAGCTGCTGCTCTTATGGAGGGGTGGCATGGGACCCCTGCTCTGTCCTCTTGTTGTCTGTGGAGCTCTTCAGGGAGGAGCTGAGGGGCTTTGTTGAGATATTGCATGTGCCAGAAAATCACAGGAGCTGAATTAGTCTGATAAGTGCAGTTCAGCCTCACAGGTGACCCCTCTGTGATAGTAATCAAGCCTTCTGTCTGTGTCACTAGGTCCCGATACTCCTCTCTGAAAATTATAAATAAACATATAAACAAATAAATAAATAGGGAGGGGTGACATTGCTAAGTGAGGAAGAATATAAAGACCCCCACAGCTGTGAAAGTGACATCATCAACATGTAGTAAATGTGACTCACCCAGCACCAAGAAGAACAGCAGAACTGAGCGGGTGTCAGGAAGCATGTTCACAGAAGACAATGACACTTAGTTCTTGAGTTCACGAATTCACAGAACAAGTCTCTATCATCCTTATTGCAACTCCTCCTCATCACAAAGATATCCTTCTGCACAGTTATCATCTGTCATGTGAAGCCACCACCTGATGAGACATTAACCACATCTGAAAGAGCAGATGCACTCTGCTGGTTTCCCCTCCTGCCTCCACCAAAGATGTCTGCAAAACACATTGTGAATAAACTTGAAACTTCACCCAAACAAGGCAAGTCCCATGTCCACAACAGTCACGAAATCACCAAGTTTGTTGAACTATATATATCCTGTGATATTGTGATGTTCACAGTGATGAGTGTACATAAAAAATACATATATAAACACACACACACATACACACTTACACACCTCTGATATAATTTATCTGCTTTCTCTGATTTATTGATGTGTGAGTATGGTATGCGATGTATTTTGATTATATTTACCTTATCCCTCCATTCCTGACAGATTCATCCAATGTTCACTAGAAACCTAGTTTTTATTGCCACTCCATTCATGGTAAATCATCTCAGGTTGGCATTACAGGTTGTAGTGCCCAATTATTCTTGGATGTGAAACCTTCAGTGGAGGGTGATTTATGTACCAAGGTCTCTACGATTAAATGAGTCCGAATCTCTTTCCCAGCAGCTACAAACTGCCAATAGCTCATTAGCTGGGTTGGGAATGCCCACCTTCCTATATTGCTGGGCCTTTGTCACCTTATCCTTTGTAAGTCTTACATATGCTGTAGACCTCTGTGTGAGTTCATGTGTGCAGCTACCCTGCTGAGTCAAGACAACACTATTTTCTTGCTAATCATCCCCCACTATGGCTCTCACAGTCTAACTACCCTATATTCCTCAGTGACCTCTGACTTAGGAGGGGAGGATGTGTGATAAGTTGTTCCATCTGGAGCTGATGTGCTACAGCCTTTTCTCTACAGCACAGTGAATTCTAGTTCTTTGTATCAATCACCACATGATGTACCAAAAACTTTCTGAAGACTGACTGATGCACCAATGTATGTTTTTAACAAAATTCATTAGGAGTTGATCTATTAATATGTCCCTTTATCAGGGTAATGGTCATGAGATTCTCTTGGGAGTCTATGTCTTGTCTAGTCATCAAGTTCATAGTCCCAAAAACAGTGCCACATATAGGTTTCAGGTTGTGAAACAGAACTTAAACTGAATCAGAAGTTGGTTGAATTTACTCCCATGACATTTGTACCACTATTGAGCTAATGGGACATGTATCTGTAAGACTGTGGTTGTAGCTCATAAGGGTTCAGAGATCAAAAAGACTGACAATTTTTTCTTTCAGCAGGATGCATAGCACATTCTGGCACTATGAAAGCTATCCAGGCTAAGAATGAAATGTCAAGGTGAGTATCAGCTTAATTACTCCATGCTCTTTGACTTATCCATTAGGTTCTTAAAATCAGGTATCAAAGGGTGATCTGACAGTATGGGCAATATCTCATAATACACAGAGGTATATGGAACCAAACTATTCAACAAGACATAATCGACTCCTGGCACTTAGATTTTTTTGTTTGACATTGTCTGTGTTATCTAATAGGGTATTGTTTCCTTCTGGGATAATTCCACTAAAACTCTTCATGTACACATGTGTGTGTGAACTAATGGAGTAAAAGTGGTTTGCTAGATATGGGACAAAACACAAACTATGTTGTGACTATTTGGGAGTTCTGAGGACTGAATTGTTTGTCCAATAACATCTCTCCCAGTCCAATCCAAGGATTATTCCTGAGGGAAATTATTAAGATGCTTTTTAGGAAGGAAAAAGAGTAAAGTATTTGAACTGTGTCAACTTAGGGGAACACAGGGATGTAGGCAGAAGTGCTCATACTATAGCGTGTTTCCTCACCTCTTCAGATTGACATAGACTTAATGTGAAGGAAACACAGAGGCGAGTACAAATGATAGAGCGCCGAGGCTCTACTAAGAAATTTGTCATTAGTTGACCAGGCAACAGCAAACCACTCTATGTTGTCATAAATAGCACATATCTTGTTGATATTATGCTTCATATGATGATACATTATTCTTCAAAGTGTGGCATTGGTTATGGAGAAGAGTTCCTAGAAGCAGGGAAGCAACTAAGACAAGAAGCTGAAAATCAGTGTGAGTCACTGATGATTTATATGGAAATTGCGTGCTTTCAGGCTAGGCAGTAAAGTTCTAGCATGGAGCTCAAATTCAACATTAACAAAAAAACCTATAAAGTAGCTTTACTCCTTGGAAGGGAACCTTGCTAACTGTCCTACGAAGAATACAAGGAGAAGGTCACACTACTGAAGATAAGTTATTCTTAACTGTTGTTTTCTTGTGTAATAGGATATATTACAGGTACATTATGTTGTTACTATCAGTAACAGCCCATCAAACAGTGTCAAAATCAACAACAATAATATTACCCAGGCATGTTTGATTTTATCTTTAATTCGTTGGCCATCATCCTGAGATAGTGGTGAGTTCCTTCCTCTTCTGTGACCAAATACCTTAGAAACAGCAGTGTAAGGGAGGAAGCCTAGATGGTGATTCAAAGTCTAAGCATGTGAAGAATAGCACGAGCCATCATAACTCACCCTTGCCAACACAAATACATACCCAACAGACACATATACAAGCACCACTCATGTATTCCTCCATACACAAAACTTACATTCGCTACACACACAACACAGACATTATAATATTGCTTAAGAATTATGAAGATTTGATATTCACTCATTATAAGTTTTTGGCATTTTAGGCTTGTCTTAAATAACACCTCAGGTGTGATAGTTAAAGCTGGTTTTGTGGGATGAAGAAAAGGCTAAGTGGATAAAGCACATCTTGCTACTGCAAAGGATCTCAGTTTGATTCCTGGAACCAACATTGGACAGCTCACATGCCTGTATTCAAACTACTCTCTGCCCACAGCCACCTCTACTCATGTGAACATATACATAATTAAAAATAATCTTCTTAACAAAGGTGACTTTGTTTGATACAAATGGATATGTTTAGCATCTGAAACAGAAGTCCAAAGTTTTGTTTGAACTTGTGAACTTACTTTAATCTGTATTTTTGTTTTTAACATTTACCATTTACTTGGAGAAATAGGAAGCATTGCAAGGTAATTTTCTAAAAGATTAGTATGAGATGTGTTCAATTCTACAAGTCATATCTGAATTAGAATCATATGGATCTGTTTATTCCCTCACACGGTTTCATATGTTAAAGTGTAAAGACAGAGTGAAATATGTGCAGTTTTAGAACTTATTCAAAAACATTTGTGTCTGGTGAACAATGAGAAACACAAGCTACCAAGTCAGACTTGGTTGTTCTTCTGTAGCTGTCTTGTCTAATGGCCTCTATTAGTGTTCAAAACATTGCTGCAAGCCAAGATATATCAGGTGCTGCGGTATGAATATGTGATAAGCTCACTCATAGAAACAATTATTTGTTTATTTATTTATTCCTTTATTTGTTTACTTCCTTATTTGAGAACCACATCATCTAGACCTAAACTAGATGAATACTTGCTGTTTTAGTCTGCAAATGAAGAAAGAACAAATAAAAATATAAATCATTTAGAAGCTACCAGACACAATACTTCCAGACAAAAATCAACTGTAAGTATTAAAGGGTTAGTGCCACTATAAAGAAACATATTCACTGAAATGGCAGAAAATGGTGCGTGAAAATTAAGGTATCCGGGCATGAAGATAGAAGAAAGATGAAAGGAGTTCCTGGGAAAATAATCACTTTTGACACTTTCGAGAAAAAGGGCATGCTGGGAAAGATTTTTTCTGGTTATACATAGGCATGCAGGAGCCACTCACTGCAGCAGAGATATAAAGGGACCAGTCTACATGGAAGCTGGCAACAGAACTCAGCATCATCTCCATAGTGCTCATTGTGAAGACATGAAGACCATAATAACCCCTGGTCATCAGGGCTTGATGTGAGGTTCAGAAGAAGTTAGAGATGCCAGGCACTGTGCAACAGAATCAGAGTCCGCAGGAAAACCTTCAGAGACCCATGAGTGAAAGAGATGAGGCCAAAGCCTAAGTTGCAATGATGACTACTGAATGTTAAAAGTTCCAGCATGAGTAAATATCACCTAGCAAAGCCACAACATTTGAAAACTATGTATAAGTACAGGCATGTAATAAAGCAAAAATAGATACTAGACTGTATTTAAACATAGAAATACCTCATTTCAAATCATAGTATTTCAGATTCCTATTAATTGTAACACCTGTTAAGTCAAAACTTCAAGAATTAAGGGCAAGACTCCTGTCAGGGGTTCAAAAGCCAATCTGAGACCTAAGGACACACAACACCTTTGGAGCCTTTCAGTACTGAGAAGTCTTTCCTCATACTCCTTTTGGAAGCATAAAGAATCTATTGTGATTGCTAATCTGAATCCTTCATTTCAAGTGCAGAGAAATACTAGGACCCTACACTTCGAAGACATGTATGGAGAATGACCAGAACTGAGCTTTGCATTCCAGTATTTTAATCAAAGTTCATGGATTTTTCTTCAGCCAGAGGTGCTTTAAAAAGTCACAAGTTTGAAAGGGTTCACCTGTCTTGTGATAGCAGACTTTTCTTCATGAGAAGACATAAGTGCTGACTGTGTGTCATAGTTAGGGTTTGTAGGATGCAGCATCTGAGGTTGTATGTTATAGCAGCAAGTTCATGAGAGATACTCCATCTGGCACAGAAGTAAACAGCTGTGTGTGCAGAAAACTTCTCTGAGTAGAGGTCTTCTTACTAGGAGTTTTGTTTGTTGGTTGGTTAATTGCTTTTGGTGTGTATGTTTTTGTTTATTTTTGTTTTTGTAGCATGCCCTTTCACAACTCATGTGTATTTGACCGAGGACCTGGTGCCAGACACTGACATTCACCAAAGATTGACTTGGGAGAGTAGCTCTCAGTTTGTGATCTCCTATCAATGAGGTGGAACATGTGGACTCTTGTGAGTGTATGCAGAGCAAACACAATCTGTTTTAATGAGTATTAGAAAAATGAGGAATTAAGAAAAAGTGAAAGAGGAGGACTGGGGTCTACATGTGGGTGTGGGGGTCAGGAGTCCGCCCAGAGGGGACCAGGCCATCTGAAGTCGGCCAAGTCCTGGTCCTGCCTCCACCTACTGAAGGAGGCCCAGCCTTCCATTGGCCCCCTGGGAGCCTCCTGAGGACTAGGTATTGCATGAGGGGGGGAGGAGGGAGCCCGCGGTGGCAGACCTGCTCATCCAGAAGTCTGCCAGTGTCTTAGTCCGACCTCCACCTTGAGATTCGTCCTGCCACCTGCCACTGCTCACTGGAAGAGGTAAGCCATTGGAGTATTGGATCTGCTTGCACCCCACTGGAAGAGATCCTTGGTCCTGTACTCACCAGGAGAGAGGGAAACCCTATTGGTACACACTGGAAGAAGGGATGGGTAGATACCAGCATAAGAACATAGTCAGCAAGAGAAAGATCAGTATGACTCCAGCCAGAATCTATGGACTCCACATCAGCAAGTCCTGAACATGCCAACAGATAAAGCAGAGAACGACCCTAAAAGACCACTTTATGATGTTGATAGAGATTGAAGTAATGAGAAAGTCCCTTAAAGAAACTGATGAAAAAAAATTCAAGAAAGGAGAAAGACAAACCAAACTTTGCAAAAAACAATTGGAAAAACACTGGATAGCTTGAAAGCTGAAATAGAACAATTACACTCATGCATATACACAACAGATGCACATTCATACAGCAAGGATGTCTGTTCAACTACGTTCATAGAAGCATTAAGTGTAGTACTTGAAACTTTCAAGCAACCCCAAAATGCTACTCAACTGAATAATGGATGGAAAATATGGTAAATTGTGACAATTGGAGTACTACTCAACAGCGGGGAAGGGGTTTTGAAATCTTGGAATTCACAGGAAAATGGATAGAACTAGGTTATAAAGTTGCAAAAAGATGAACATGGTATATTTTAGACATAGGGAAAAGAAGTACCCAGCCTACAATACATACACCACCAGAAAAGCTAGAAAGAGGAGATTTAAGGGGAACACATATGGTCCCCCACTGAAGGGAAAATGACACGATCTCCCAAGCACACTGGGAGCATGGGAGTAAGGGAGAGAGTTAGAAGGAAGAGGAAGGAGAGAGTAGGCATGAGATAGCAAGGAGATTATTCAGGCAAAGAATAAAGAGGAGAGCAAAACAATAGATACCATAAAGGGGAGCCATTATGGGTTTTAGAGTAATCTGGCACTAGGGGAAATGTCCAGAGGTCTACAAAGATGACCCAGCTAACAATCTAAGCAATAGTGGAGAGCTACCTTAAATGCCCTTCCCAGATAATGAGATTGAAGACTGCCTTATATGCTATCCTAGAGCCTTCATCTGGTAGCTGGTGGAAGCAGAAGCAGACATCCACAGCTAAACACTGGGTACAACTCCTGGAATCCAGTTGCAAAAGGAGGAGTGTGACAAGAGGTCAAGATAAGGCTGGAGAAACCCACAGAAACCCCTGACCTGAACAAGAGGAGCTCATGACTCCAGTCTGTGGTTGGGGAAAACATCAGGCATCAACCCAGACCCCTGAATGTGGGTGTTAGTTGGTAGGACTAGGCAGTCTTTGGGGCCTCTGGTAGTGGATTAGTATTTACCCATAGCATAGGGATGGGCTTTGGGCCAATCCCAAATGAGATATTTTTCAGGCTAGATACATGAGGAGAGGCCTAGGCCCTGCTCCAAATAATATGACGAACCCGGGAGCTCCCATGGAGCCTCACTGTTCTGGGGATCAGAGTGGATGGGATAGTGTTGGAGGGGGGAGCAGTGGATGGAGGAGGGTGCTGGAACTGGGGTTGACATGTCAAAACAACCTTATTTCAAATTTAAATTTAAAAAATTATCAAAAAGGAAAATAAAAGAAAAAGTGAGAGAGAAACATCTGAGAAGAAAATGATTTCAGAAGAAGAGAATCGTTACCATTTTGCCTAGGATGTTTATAGGGCTATGGAAAAGCCTGGGCAAATGTGATGTAATCATGCCAGGATTGATAAGTTTTATGGTGAAGTCACAACCTGAGCCAATGGAAGTCCGACATGCTCTGTGGATGCCCCAAGTTAGAGAAGATCAGCGTGTCTAGGAGTAAGCCACAATTAGAGGTTTTTCAAAGTTTCCCTCTACCGACCTATGACTTGTGTTTTCTTGAATACTGATCTTGCTGCCTCATAGCTGATACTTATTGACTGATAGGGAATGTGCATTGGAGTGACTCTAGGGCTGGAAAACATATTGCACCTCATAGATAAAGGAAATAGCTACATGGAACACAGAAACTACTGTGATACTGCAAAAAAAAAACAGTTGGATCTAGACTAAATTCAACAAGGTGAAAACTGATGGAAACCAAAATATACATGAGAATGTTTGACACAGGCTCAAAGCAGAATAAAGGATACAGCCATGAGCTCAACAGGAGCAGGACAGTGTTTGCACATGGAGCCCTGAGGGGAAATTCATAGAGGTACGTAAGATCTGAGAATTAATCTAGCCAATGCACTTGTCTTCAACCCACACTGATAATCAGTGCCAAATGAAGAGGTTCAAGAAGTTTATCTCCCAGCTACCAAGAACAAATGTGACTGGGTTCAAACAAGAGCCACCAATCAGATCAGTGTTGCTTTAACCTTGGTCAAAGAGCTTTCTTTTCAGTGAGTTGATGCGAGATGCACAACCACACAAGGTACGGAGTATAAGGGTTAAGTGTCCAAACCTAAATGGGACATTTGTATCATCCTCTCCAAATCTAGGAAAACATCAGAAAGGAAGGGATTGAAAAACATGTAGACTCCCAAGGATAAAGAAGAATGCTCAATGTTCTGAGAAAAGAGGCAGTAGAGTGCTCACCCACAGATGAAACACCTTTACCAACTGTTTATCCTACAAAGCTTAAGAACATCTTAGAAGAACTATGAAAACAAAAAACCAAACCAAAAAATTAAGAATACCTAGAATGGGGAGAGAGAGCTTGTGTGTTCCAGACATGACAAGGCTGTTGTACACACATGAACTCATAAGACCTGTGTTTACCTGTGCCATCCATGTGCAAAATCTAGACAGCATAAAATTCAATCATGGGGGTTAGAGGAGGTCCTGATATCACTTTGCTTGCTGAGGACCTATTGACAATTGATGACTGTTTGCACAGGAGAGTCGTTTTTCTTTAGGAGGAGGCCATGTGTGGGATAACCATGCATCAGTAGATGATTCCAGACCCATAAGCACATGGGCACTAATAGGATTCAGTAGGTTATGGGGGATTAGAAGGATGAGAAGGAATAGGAGACGTAAAGCTTGGGGCACTGTGTGTTCAGAATGAAATGTTTTCATAAAGTGGATACTTTTCAAATGAAACATGCCCAGTTCAGACCTTGCTGGGCCTAGTGGGTTTGGGTGCAGGCTGCAGGTGCCTGGGGAGCACTGTGCTCACTGCACACAGGTAGACAGCTGAGTCACTGGGCTGGGAGTCTCTGATGTGCAGGGAAACATGCAGGCTGCCTTTATTGAGGTGAACTGTAGATCTTCCTTCTTCCTTTTACCATTGGAGAAGATGGACATGAGAAACTCAGGGCCTTTCCCAGGATGCTGTCTGTACCACGGAGGGTAATCAGAATTACCTACGATCACTGGAAGTGCAGTTGAAGATACCTTTGCTCCCTCTGAGACACTGAGAAGTTCTGGGGTCTGCTGTACCTTCTGCTGGCCGCTTACCCTATTCAAAAGGACAGGTCAGACACACAGGAATGGTTGTATATGGATACAGATGCCCCAGGCCCCAGCTCTTCGATGAGCCCCACCATAAACTACAGATGAAAAACTTTTGTGTTTCTACCACTGTCATAAAGTAGACAACAACTTCACATATGACACCTTATATCCAGGAAGAGATGCCCAAACTCACAATTAACCTGAAGCCATAGAGGTAACAGTAAAACACTCCCAGGATGTCTCCATTCTCTCTTCTTTCTTCACTGAGGATCAGAGTTTAAACCGAGAAAAAAAAATAGTTTCACATTTGTAATGCTTCCCCTTCAGGAAACATCAAGACTCTGTGCCACCAGGTAGGAAACAAAGCTCTTTTCCACCCACCCTGTCTACCCAGCAAACCCCTCCCCCAAACTCTCCCTCCAAACCCCATAGAGGTCCCCATGTCTCTGAGAAGAGACCACTTGCATCTTGTGGATACTGACAGTGACGACATTTGCTAAAAATAAACACCCTTCTTTTTTTATTTTAAAACAATCTTACTTTACATACCAACCCCAGTTCCCTCTCCCCTCATCCTCCCATTTCACCCCCTAATCACTCCTTGGAGAGACTTGAGGCCTCCATGGGGAATTATGGAAGTCTGTCCATCTTTGAGACAAGGATCCTTCCTCTGGATCTAGGCTGAGAAAGGTATCCATAGGGGGATGGGCTCCAAGGATAATTCATGCCCAGTGGGGATGCATACTGTTTCTACTGGTAGTGTCCACAACAACTTCCCAAACTGACCAACTGTCACCAACATTCAGAGGGCCTAGTTTGGTCTTATGCAGACCTCCCTATGTTCTCAGTCCAGAGTCAGTGATCTCAAACTTGCTTGAGTCTGCCGTTTCTGTGGGTTTCCCCATCAAGGTCTTAACTCTTTTACTCATATAGTTGCTCCTCCCTGCTCTACAACTGGACTCCAGGGGTTCAATTCATGCTAAACTGTGGATCACTGGCAGAGGTGCCATCATTTATTGGATGAAGGCTCTACGTTAGCAATTAAGGTAGTAATCAATTAGATTACAGGAGAAGATCAAGTTGAAATACCCTCTCCAATATTGCTTAAATTTTAAACTGGGGCCATCATTATGCATTCCTAGGGAAATTCCTTGGTGTCATAATGGCTCACTATATTAAGGTATTCTTATTCCTTATTCTCCCCTTTGTCTTTAACACAATTAGACCCTAATGGTCCCTCAAAATTTTCAACCCCATTCTCACCTCCCCTCCCAACTTCCTTCTCCTCTCCCACTTCTCCTGGTGCTCCCAATTTACTTAAGGGGTTTTAACTATTTTCTTCCAGAGTCAAAAATGTCTTTGCTTCTGGCTTCTCTGTGGTTATGGACTGTGGGCTGATTCTCCTTTGTTTCAAGTCTAATATCCACTTATGAGGTGATACATACCCTGTTTGTCTTTCTGTGTCTGTGTTAACTCACTCCAGGGTTTTCTAGTTTCATTCATTTGCCTGCAAATTTGAAGAAGTCATTGATTTTACCTATGAGTAGCACTCTATTGTGTAAATGTACCACATTTCTTTATCCATTCTTCAATTGAGGAGCATCTAGGTTGTTTTCAGTTTCTGGCTATTGCTGCTATAGACATAGTTGAGCAAATGTCCTTTATGGTATGAATATGCATCCCTGTGTTTATCCATACTGCATGAATTATTTTTTTAAAGCCAATCCCCTATGGATACCTTTTTCTCAGCATAGATCCCGGAGGAAGGACCTTGTCTCAGGAGATGCGGGCTCTGAATATGTGTATGCCCAAGAATGTTATTGTGGATTTAGGGATAGATCGATTTCCTAATCTTCTGTGAAACCACTACTGATTTCCAAAGCTGCTGTACAAGTTTGCACTCCAACCAGCAATGGAGGAGTGTTCTTCTTTTTCCACATTCTCTTCAGCTGAAGTTGTCATCAGTGTTTAGGAACTTGGCCATTCTGACTGGTATAAGATGGTATCTCACGATTGTTTTGATTTGCATTTCCCTGATGGTTAAGGATGTTGAGAAATTCTAAGAGAGTATCATTCAGCCATTAGTGATTTCTCTGTGGGAATTCTCTATAAAGTCTGTGATACATTTTAAATTGGATTATTTGGTATTTTGATGTCTAGATAGAGAGCCATTAGAGTTTGGGAGGAAACATGGTGCTAGGCAAACTTCTATCCGTCCATAAGGATAACCAGAGCTAAGACTCCTAACAATAGTGGAGGGATGCCTGAACTGGCCTTCCCTGTGAGGCCATAAAAATAATTCCTGGCATCTTAGTTGAATACAAATTTAGAGACTTTTGCTCCAAGTCATTGTGGGAAGCATGTATGTTCACTTATTCTTCAAGTTAAACTTCACACATTTCCGGAGTAACCAAGGCATCTACTTGATGCTTTCACTATCACAAAGAAAAGCTCTGGGTGTAGTTCTTATAGGTCAAGTATTTCACACTCCCCAACTTCTCTCTGGGTCACACAATACAGCTGTATACAACACTTCATCTTTAAGCTTTGAAATCTTCTAAGTAAGCAATTCTGAAATAGTCCTGCTAAAGCTAAGCTCCATGGTAAAGGTGTGGCAAAGTCCTATAGGACAGTATTGCCTAAAAACATTGGACAAACACAATATTTAGTGTTACACCTTCATTTTCACTAAATGCTTCGATTTGCTCCAGTAAAAGCTGCTATGATACTAAGTTATATCAATTTCAAATATGCAAATCATATTGAGCCTGATGTCAGGATTTTTCTTTTCACGCATGTAAAACTACAAACTAATTTTTCTGTTATATTGCTTGGAACACATCTATAATAATATCTCATATGTTTCTCCTTTAGCTAAATACAGAAAACATGCTACAAAGGATGTAAATTTTTTATTTATCTCTATAGCATCATTTATCATTTATTTCATTACTTTTATATGTATGAAAGCTATTGAATATTGTTTTTTCTTAAATTTCAGCCTGCAATATTATCCTTAAGGTTTCAATTACTTTTAATTGTAAAAATATATTTTATAATTCTTTCAGAATTCCTAGGTAAGTTGTTGGCCAAAGGATCCTATGGGAATCCCCAGCCAACCCTGTTTGTTGTAGGACTATATACTGTTCTCCACAACCTAGGGTAAAGGGTAATTCTATCAATCTAAAAAAAATATATCAATAAAATCATTCCTAATGGCTCTGCTATACTCATAGCAATGACAAATAAGCATCATCCTGCAGCAGATAGAAACAAAATCAGAGACCCATGGCAAACACTATGCAGAGAATGAGAGACCTTTAACACTCAGTCAAAAGTGAGATGTCTCCATCACATCCTTCTATTCAGGGATGTGGAGAAGGGGTAGCAAGAGTGTAAGAGCCAGGGATGGAGGGGGCGTTTGAAAATTAGGACCTCTAAGTCAGCATGGATCACAGGCCTGAGACAGCATGCACAGGGATGCATGCACTTCACCAGGTTCTTTGGGTCTATGTTGTGGTTTCCAGTTTAGACTTTTATGGGATTCCTGAGTGTACAAGCAAGAGGGTCTCTGTTTCTTGTGCCATCTTTGGGTTCTTTCCTTTGGTTGGTTTGTCTTGTCATACTCTAACATGTTAGTGTATTTGGATGTTTTTCTCTGTCTTGCCCAGTCTCACTGGACCAGTTTCTCTGGAACAAACTGAAAGCTTCCATTTTGATAAACAATGGTGAATCACAAAGAGAAATCTAACAGGGAATGGCATGAACATTTTAAAACTGCTAAAACCTACCTCCAGTGGCTTCCTTCAATAAGCTCTCACGTCCTAATTCTACTCATATAATCCTACCAACTAGTATCCAAGTATTCAAATATATGACTATAGGAGCCACTCTCATTCAAACCGTACACTTATAGAACAAGGTTCAGGTACAACTAAGACATTACCAAAAATAGAAAGAAAGAAAGAAAGGAAGGAAGGAAGGAAGGAAGGAAGGGGAAGGAAGGGGAAGAAAGGAAGGAAGGGAAGGAAAGAGAGAGACAAAAAGAAGATGAAATTTATGATTTTATGCTGGTAGAGAAAAAGAAACAACATTATCAGTTGACAAGGGATGTTCCTTGTCTCATCATGGTGTGGAAGGGTATACAATTTTTAGTTTTTGTTCTTAATCAATTATTTCAGCTCAGAAAAATAAAAACAGTGAGCTCTTTGTGGATCTTTTGCACACCATACATAGTAGGGATCTGCCAATAGCGTGAGTAGTCTACCACTTTCTCTGAGTTGTGCCATCAGGGTGCAGTCTAGAAAGAGGAGGTAGTATCTTAGAGTTACTATTGCTGAAATGAAACACCATGACCATAGCAACAGCAACATGGAAAGAACAGGGTTTATCTGGGTTACACGTCAACACTGTAGTCCATCACTGAAGGAATTTAGGACAAAAAAATCAAGCAGGAAGCAACCTGCAGGCAGAGCCTGATGAAGAAGGCCATGGAGGGATGCTGCTTAGTGGCTTACTCATCATGACTTGCTCAGCCTGACTTCTTACTGAGCCCAGAACCCCCAGCCCAGGGACAGCAGCTCCTACAATTGGGCTGCTCCCAGTCAATCACTAATGCAGAGAATTCCCATACAGCCAGAATTTATGGAGATATTTTCTCCATTGAAGTTCCTCTCTCTCAAGAGAACTATAGCTTGTGACAAGTTGACACAAAACTAGCTAGCACACCCTTTAAGACAGTAAAAAACTCACTTACTACTTCTGTTGTATCAGGAGATACTCAAAGATCAGAGTTCTATTCAACTGCAAAGAAAATGAAATCAAAATTTGCAGGTAAATGGACAGGAACCAAAACTATAAACTGAGTGAGAGTAACCCTGGTGCTGGAGAGAACATCACAACTATCTGATCTGTTGTCCTGAGCCTGAATCTTCAGATGTGAGAACACAGCCTGCAGTGACCACAGAAATCAAGAAACTGAAAAGGTGCCATTAGGAAAAATGGAAGAAGGTCCTAGAGATGGGCAGTAGAGCACAGATTTACAAACAGGAGAATCTGAAAAGGAGTCCGATGAAGTCACTAAATAGTAGGGCAGACAATGCCCCTACTAGACATCTTCCATCACTAAGTAAAACCTATGCTGATCCACAAGCCAGAGACAGAAAGAGGGCACAGCAGTATTAAAACTAAAAAATTTTTCCAGGAATTATGGCACATCTTTATCATCCCAGAACTAGGGTTCTATAGACGGGAGGATGTCTTTGGGTTGAGGCCAACCTTGTCAACACAGCAAGTTCCAGGACAGCCAAGACTGAAAAGAGGGAACCCTGTCTCAAAAACAAATCAATATAATTATATTATTATTACTTTTGATTTAATATTCTTGCCTTATTTTACATTGCCTTAATCCCAGTTTCCTCTCCCTCCCATCCTCCATTGCCCCTACCTTTCCCCCATCCCATTCCTCCATCCATTTCCAGGAGGGTGAGGCCAACCCATGAAGGGACATTAAAATCTGTCAAGTTGTTTGGGGTTCAGCCAGGCCTTTCCTGTGTCTCTAGGCTAGGAAGTGTCCATCCATGGGAAATGGGTTCATAATACAAGCAAGAATTTGCAAACATATTGTTGTAATTTTCCAGATAGTGACAATATGATGAAAACTTGATGGGAGATGTCATTCTGTAAATGTTTCTCATATTGGTTAATGAATAAAACACTGTTGGCCAATAGGAAAGCAAGATTGGCAGGACTAGGAAGACTAGGACAGAGAGAGAGTAGTAGGAGAGAGTTCTAAGGTAAGGACAGGAAAGAATGCAGCCCCTTCTCTTAGTAAGATAAGACCATGTGGAATACTTAGATTAATAGAAATGGGTTAATATTTAAGACAGATCTGGCTGATAAGAAACTACTAACTGGCCTATAGCTTTATATCTAATATAGGGTCTCTGTGTATTATTGGGGCTGGCATGGTGGTGGGACCAACCTGGCAGGAAACTACTCATAACAAAAACCTTCTATAAGACAACACTGAAATATGTTCTCACAAAGCTACAATTTTATTCTCTTCGCATGATACATTTTTAGATCATCACCTGTTTTTAATGGCACAAATAATTGCATTGAATAGATATGTTTAATGCCAAAATTGTTATTGATGGTAGAAATATTGAATTTTAATATGTGTTTACCTAGTTCAACAAATACAAAAAAAATGACAATAGAAAGACAATGATTAAAATTAAATCCCTCACACTAAGGGAGATTTTGTGTAGAAAGTGTGTGTGTGGATAAGCACATTTTCTTAAAACTATGTAAATAAGAGAAAGCCCTATATAGTGCAACATGAAAAAATAATCCCAGCATGTGGAAGGCCAGATAGTATAAATGCCTTTTGAATCTCCAGTTCAAGCTTGGTGTGTGCAACAAAACTTGTCTCAGGAAGAAATAGGAAGATATGTAGAAGATGGAAAGATAAATAGACAAGTACAAGATAGATAGATAAATGAGATATAGAGATAAATAACACATGTTCATGAAGAAAAGACTTTGAATCACGAAGTCGCATATATATGTATATACATGTGTATATATATCAGAAATATTATATAATATATAATATATATTTTCTGTTTGATGTTGTGAAACATTTCCTTCAAATTTGAGTTTTCATTTTCACTTTACTGATGTTGTACTTTTAAGAATAAACATTTTGGTACTAGGACTATAGCTCATTAGGCACTTACCTAGCACTCACAAGGCCATAGTTTAATCCTGGCACTGAAAAAAGTAAAAAAAGTAACAGAAACCAGGAGGAACCACTCTCACTCTTTCTTAAATAACCTAAAGTAATGTATGCTAACTTCCTGTTCTCCTAATGTGTTCTTAGTGCTAATTTCCGTGGTTTACACTGTAGCCACGGGAGTACATTAGTGTCAACAAAAGCAGACCTTCCCCTGGTCCCTAAAGAGAGGTGACCTCAGACACACTCCAGAAGTCACAACCCTGCTCTGAGAGTTTGTGTTCAGCACCCCTGAAGAGTGTGCCATGGTGTCACTCGGAGCACAGTAGTACACAGCCGAGTCTGACTCTTGGACCAAGGCTTTCTGCAAGTGGAAGAGTGGATCCTCTATCATATTGGTTTCCAAGGCTCTGAAGCCCAGCTGTGGACTTCTCCGGGATCCTGCATGTACCAAAACAGGGCTGGGTACTGTTGGGTTTCATAGGAGCAGTTCATAGTCAGAGACGACCCTTCAGAGAGTGTCACTTCACCTTCTGTCTGTGTCACTGAGTCTCCATTGCTTTGTCCTATAAAGAGAAATTGATAACAACAATTCAGTGTCTGTCACCCTTCCTGATGACCTATATTCTTCCTCATGGGAAGAATACCCTTACAATTGCATCATTATCACAGAATAAGACAGAAGCTCCGTGTGTCATCCCATTTACCAAACATTAATAAAGTTCAATCACTAGTCCTGGAGAGAGTTCATTTTCTGAGGCATAGGTATGTGAATCTTAATTTCTTATGTTAGGAAAGGTTAAGGTCATATTGAAAGGATGAATGTAAGCTGAAATTAAACGGGAAATGGGTATGTATTAGGTGAGCCTACACTTTCGAGAAGAATTGCTGACTTGTATTCTCAAAGAGTCAGTGACAGATACCACCCTTGGATCTTTTTTTTTTTTTGCCTAGAGACACTTGGTAGCCTTTGGACAGTGCTTCTCCATTCTGAAGAATAATTGTGATAGGCTTATTTGCACTTTGTAAGTTGTCTTACCTGAGAACTCATTCCATGACATTTTCTAAGTTTCTTATGCCAGCCAGTTTGAGCATTTGAGCTGTGTGGTAATCTACCTGAAAAAAAATCATACAAGCAATGAATATCAACTCAGTAACGTCACAACAAGATGACTTAGGGAAAGGAGACAAACTTTTTCCATTGTATTTTCTTTTTCTACAGGTGTCATAAACCTAAAAGATAACTAACAGATATTTTTAAAATTAGTAAATGACAGAGGTGAGATGGGTGGGAAGGATAACTATAGTTGGAATATAAATGAAATAAAAAACAAAAATTTGAAAAAAATTAATAAATGAATATTGTTTGTTTAAAGAATGTCACTAATTAAAATAGCCACTTGTTTGACATTTGAAACATTTATCATAAGAAGCTCAACTTGATAAAACTTTTGAGAGATGAAAACAATTTATATTACATGTATCTTATTGGAAATATTTGAATATTGTATGTATTACTCAGTGGAAGAGCATACTGTTGCTATGCATGAGCTTTGGAGGTCAGTATCTATCACATCAATTATCATGGTAACAAACCCTCTAACTGTTTGAAGATGAAGTGCCTATCGGCTCTTGTTGAGTACTTGGTTTCCCAGATGGTAAAACTAGGAAGAGTTAGGAGGTGTGGTCTTGTCACCTTCTATGCCTTATGGTTGTGTCTCAGGATGGATGTCTCAGCCATTGCTCCAGTACCATGACCCCTGTGCTCCCCACGCCTATGGACATAGACTTGTCCTCTGAAACTCTAGGCCCCAAGTAAACTCTTTCTTCTGTAAGTTACCTGGGCCATAGTGTCTCTTCACAGCAGCAAAATTCAATTAACTAAGACAAACCAAGAATTGCATTCCTAGGGAAATACAAGAAATTAAGATATTAAATACCCATGGAAGTGAATTTGCTTTCCCCTGACATGTGATTGGCCTATGTACACCTAGCAGATTCTGGATTAAATGTGACTTCAGATCCATTGTTGTTTGATACCGTACCTTCCATAAGAATTCTCTTCTTAACTGTGCTTTCTCTATTATCTTTACCTGTCAATACTTGTCAACATTATTTGCATAACCAATACAGTTCCATAAAGTCATAGTCACACAAGACCCACATCCTCCCATGAAATCATAGTCACACAGGACCACATCCTCCCATGAAATCATAGTCACACACAGGACCATGCTCCCACTTGAAGTCATGATTGCACTGGGATCACATGCTCCCCATGAGTCATAGTCACACAGGACCACATCACTCCCACAAGTCCCCCTGCTGAGTCACAGAGGACCACATCCTACCAGGAAGTCATAGTCACAAGCACCACATCCTCCCAAAGAAGTGAGTTTGTTTTGAAGACACAAAGATTGAGCTAAATCTCAGTCTCTGGAAACAGAGCACAAATGACTTGTCTGTGGATGAATAATGTGCTCTCTTCACAATAGATCACTCTCCAACTGCCAGCTTTTTGAAGTGTGTGTTTACTAATTAATGACTCTGAATGATAAATTCTTTAAGACTCTCAAGGGGATCTAAGTTCAGTTCCCAACAACTATGAAGTAGTGACTTACAATGCCCTTCAATGCAGAAGCCAAGAAAATCCAATGTCCCTAGTCCCTGAGGATACCTAGTCATTAATACACACACACACACACACTCACAGAGAGAGAGAGAGAGATGCACATGTACACACACTCACACATACACAAAAAAACACAATCACTCACACACACCACTAAAATATTGTTTTTTTCAAGTTGTGCATTCCATCATAAAGTTCTGGTTCCATCCATGGTTTGCTGTTGTTACCAAAGGTCTCTCTTTTCTAGTAATAGCAGTTTTGCCTGCTACTTGAAGCAAGATCTACAACCTTTCCATGTGCTAACACAGGAATGCTTCTCACACTGAATATCACTGAATGAGATAGGTAGATATAGACTCTGTATGCACGTCATAGGAGCCTAAAGTTTTCTCTTTGTTCATGGTGACTCTTGGTTTTCTGAATTTCTCCACTGCCAAATGAAACACTATATGTGTTTCTGAATACAGATTAAGAATGCACAATATTTAGGCAGGCAGAGAGAGAAGAGCAAGAGCCATTTTCTTCCAAAGACCATCATTGCACAGGAATGTGGTGAAAGGCAAGGTACTATAAAGTGGTTTCCCACCTGGCTTTTGTTTCCTCCATTCAGATCTAAAAACAAGTGAAGCAATTCCATAGTAAGTATAGACCATCACTGAAATACCCATTAGAAGCTAAAGGTACAATATAACTATCACAATTACTAAAACCAGAATCACAAAATGCATCACAACTAAATATAAGCTATGATGTTGCAATCTTCGAGGGCTTGTCATAACAATGTTTGTCTCAAATAAAGGATCCTTGCTTCCATTTGCCATAAACTATTTAATCCACAGAATCTATAGGATTTGTGTATTATTTTTCTCTAGGATCACCTCTGTGGTGACCTTCCTCACTGAGTTATTCAAGTATCCAATCTTGAAAGGGACCTTTGAGTGCAGATATTCTGAACAGGAAATGTAAACTGACCAGCAATTATGAGGGTTTTAGAGGGACCATAATGGGGATGAGGGCCCAGTGGTTCTTTTACACTGTTGACAAGAATGAAAATTAAAGCAAGGGCATCTTCAAGAGCAATGTGTCAGCCAAAGTAGTTTTTTTCTTACATTTATATGTATGTTTATGTACACAGAACAGTGCATGTAGAGATCAGAAGGCAATTTGTTGTAATACTTCCCTCTGTCCACCACACATCAGGATCGGTGACAAACATCTTTATCCACTCAACCATCTTGATGAAAATCATGGGGAACATTTTAAAAGCCCAAATCCTGTACCAAAGCAAACATCTGGGTGTATAAGTTTCTGCTTTGCACTATAAACAGAGAAATAGCTAGAATTACATTCTTTGTAGGGTCTTTGTAATAAAATCATAGAAATTCCTCCTTGAACAGAGGCTTAAAAAATCTTTTTTCCATCAAGAAAAATTACGTTAACTTTCTAAATCTCCTTTAGAACTCGGTAAAGATAAAGGTCACCGCATCACTCTGAACATTGCTATAGCATCATGGTTCCAATTCATAAGATATATCTATACCATAAAAGATTTGTGGCTGGGCGTGGTAGTGCATTCCTTTAATCCCAGCACTATGGAGGCAGAGGCAGGGGCAGAGGCAGGAGGCAGAGGCTGGGGCAGAGAGGGGCAGAGAGTGCAGAGAGGGGAGAGGGCAGAGGGGGGCAGAGAGGGGCAGAGAGGGGCAGAGAGGGGCAGAGAGGGGCAGAGAGGGGCAGAGAGGGGCAGAGAGGGGCAGGGGGCAGAGAGAGAGGGGCACAGAGAGGGGCACAGAGAGAGAGGGGCAGAGAGAGGGGGCAGAGAGAGAGGCAGAGAGAGAGAGAGAGAGGGCAGAGGCAGAGAAGCAGAGACAGTTTTTGTGAGATTCCAGTGCAGCCCTGGTCTATAGGAGCCTAGTTCAAACAGGCCTCCAAAGGAGCCTTCTGAGCCTGTTTGAACACTTAAATTATATAACAGTGACTATTTATAACTATGACAGTTGGTATTAATTTTCTTGTTTGTGTGGTCCTTCTAAGTCTGGTGGACTGTTTTGCTGAACGCTCGGCTTAGGAGGGGGAGGTGATAAAGACTGATAAAGGAAGATTGGGTGTGCACAGAGGCACAAACGCTTTGTGGAAACATGACCTACTGACCATTGCAGGCAACTTATGACTGAGACATTCTTACATGTCTCCAAATTATTACAAAAAAAAAACAAACCTCACAATCATCACTTTAATAATTTAACCATTGAAATATGTTTAAAAAAAACCCAGAGATACACTGTATAGCATACACTTATGTATTAGAAATCCAAAGGAAAAATTTGGGAAACAAAGTTCATCAGCTTTATTTTTCAGAGAATGAGGGAATAACATTGAGGCAAAAAACAAGAACAATTAGAAATTCATTGGTAAATATTTTAGAGAAATTTTATTTGAAATTTTTCATTGAAGTATAATCTATTATTAGTAAATATGCTTATAGGATGCAATATGTTGACAAATATTAAATATATATATGTCTAAAGCTTTAGAGGTTTCCTCTTTATCATTTATTGTGTTTATGGAACATTGGTCACATTACAGAAGAAGAAATAACACTGCATTGATCACACATGATCCTGTGTCTCAGTCATACAAACAGAATTCCCTATGAGGTCACAGCTGTTCTTGCTCCAGCTGTTATCAGTGAGTTCCAGACAGGAAAACCTTTGGTGAGACAGCCTGTTTTCCATGACAGTCTGTCTTAAATGAGCAGAAAACACAAAGAATGAGAGTCTATGGACTTGTGGCCACCTCCCTTGTAATTGCACAAGATTCCTCATCCCAATCCCTCTATAAACTCCAAGTATTCCCTTCATTCCTTAGACCCCAATTTCCAATGAAGTGCCTGTCCATCACTGTTTGAAAGCCAGTTTTTCATCTATTAAAAATTAGTTTCATGTTCTCTTTTTCTGCCTTCTGTCTCTTCACTCTGCACTCCAAATCTAACAAAGCAGGAATGAGCTGGCATAAGGATGGCTAGTGCTAGTGCTATGACATGAAGCTTAAATCTTGATCACTTAGTAGGTAAAGGATTCATTTGACCTAACAATAGTATGAGTTGCAGTCCATCATAGCATGGGGTCACATGTGCGGAGCTTCAATGATTGTCACATCTTCTCATAATGGGAAACAAAGAGCATAGAATGCTTCAAAGATATGTCTACTCACTCTTCAGTTTACTCCCAGTGTGCAGGGACAGATCTGGAAAAGGTGCTGCCTATGGGTTAAGCTAGGCTGTATCTCCCTACTGTAGGAATTGTTGAAATCTGCCACAGATGCTCACAGGAACCTAATGCAGTTGGGTGCTTGTTGAGCTTCTCATCGGTGATTCTACTCTGAGTCTAGTTGACTGAACTAAACATAACGAATGGAGAGTATTTCTGAGGCTGGGTCAATGAGTACAAGCTATTTCACTTTCTTACATAACCTGTGGTCTAAAGCAGGAAGAAACAAACACATCTCCATCTAAGCCACACCACATGAACATCCACTGTAAATCATTATTTATGCCAGAACAGATGTCTCTTCAAAGTCTCATAGAAATAACCAGTCAGTAAAGAAAACATCCAAGGGAAGTCTACTAACGACCATTAAGGAAAGCAACCATGGCTCAGGAATCATTGTACCATTTTATCTTGCTATGTCACTTTTGCTGGAGGCTGTGACCAAATGTCTATACACTGCAGATAGAGAACTAATGACAGACCGAGGTAATGATTGCAGAGAAGTCAACCTGGGAGATCTTAAAGTTTATTTTGGGTGACTTACAGGAACATGGATGATCTAAAGTCAATAAGCTACAGTCTTCCCCAGCATTTTTATAGGTTTGTGATTCAGCTCCCCCTGCAGCCCCAGACACTGTGTATTCAGAGCACAGAAGTACACAGCTGAGTCACTCAGGTGCACAGAAGCTTTCTTCAGGTGGAAGCAAAATTCCGCTCTTGCTAAACTTAGCCTCAAAACCACTCAAGCCGTGAACCACTGGGTCTCCGGAATAATACCTTAGGAGAAACTGGAGGCCAAGCTAGGGCTCTGCCGTACCAGAAAGGTAAGGAGTTGCACTGTAGGAGTAGTTGCATCTGAGCTCCATGAGTCTCCTTCGAAGACAATGACATGGGCATCAGGCTGAGTAACTGACTTGCTTGGATGTCTCCTGCAAAATCAACAACAAGTCAGTAAATGTGATGGATTTCACGAAGGAAAATATTGCCACTACAAGTCAATGGAGAAAAACACTGAGTTGTGTGCATCTATAAACAATAGGATGTTTTACTCACCGAGGAAAAAATGCATCCCCAGTAACAAGTTGGGGACTACAGGCCTTGCTTTGAGCACTGGGAACACCACTGCTGCCTTTCTGGAAAAGCTTGATACATGCAGGGGAAATGGCTGACACCCCAGTTCTTGAAGACAAAAGAACACAGTGACTGAACACCTTCCACTTTTTAGATAAAATAAACCTGTAGAAGTGGCCTGGTTTTAAGAACTCAGCCAGGTGAAGGGGCCTGGTTGTGGTGGGGGATCAACTGGAAATGGGGAAACTGACTAGTCTACTTACAACATCGTCCTCTGGTGGCCAGTACAGAATAAAGACACTAAAGCAAATCCATGTCTTCCTTCTCTCTAGAGCACACTCATATTTCTAAGCTAATTCTTGCTGTTTGAGTCTAACCTAATGAAAAACAGGCCACACAAAAAATGGAAGGGGTGATTTTCTTTCGAAATAAAAATAATCATATAATAAAACTATTAAATATTCAGGCGGTCTGGCTTCGGTCTCAAACCACATTAATTCTGGAAGGAATCCACATCTTTTCATTTTCTGTGGAAACAAAAATAGAAATCCTTTCCTAAGTGTGTCCTTGAATTTAAATTTTGGAGTCAAAACATTTTTTTTAAAATTTAATTTATTATTTTACATGTTGATCCCAGTTCCCTCTCCTTCCCTCCTTCCCTCCCCATTCCTCCCTCCCTCCCCTTCACTCCCTTTACCTCTCTGCCCTCTCACATACCTCTGACACCCTCCCCTCATCCCCCCATTTAATTCTATATGTGAGGGGAATGCCATCCAGTTGGGGTCATGTGCATCTGATAGGGTCATACCAGGTAAGGCTGAGGCTTCTCTCCTGTCTCTAGATTAAGGCAGTTATCCCTCCATGGGGGATGTGTTTCCCAAAGTCCTTTTGTACATGAGATACATCCTGGCTCCACTATCTGAGGTCCATTAGACTGCTCAGTCCCCTTCTGGCGCAGGACCATATTCAGGGGGCCTGAGTCAGTCCCATGCTGGCTTCCAAGCTATCAGTCTAGTAGCCGTGAGCTCCTCCTTTGTTCAGGTAAGCTGTCTGTATATGTTTCTGCCAGCATTTAGACCGAGTTCCTTAAGTGGAATGGAGCAGAAAGACTGTGAATACAGTCATTTGTAGCTTACATAAGCAATGTGAGGAAAACCTTTTTTCCCAAGAAGAAAGGAAGAAAGGATGAATAAGGAAAGAAGTGATAGGGTTGTGGAGCATTATGCATATGAATACATTCCAGAATTGGCTATAAGGCATGACACTGCCCTAAAACAAGTAAAAGCAATAGTTAACAGAGAAAAGGATGGGGGAGAGATGGGTAGTGGAGAAATACTAATAATGGAAATACAACTTCTCAGTGTGCAGATGGGTTTTTCCAACTTGGGAGTAATCTTTTTTCTCTCAGATCAGGTCCCTGTTATCTTAACGAATAGATCATGAGCTCACAGTCCTTATGCCTCAATCTTCGGAGTATGTGAGATGGTGTGTACCTGGTTTACCGAGGGCAACTAAAATTTTGTTTTATTAGATTAACCAAGGCAGCTTTGAAATTATACTGAGTTTTCATTAATAATACTCTTGGTTTTTAGCTTCCAATGCTTCGGGTGAGGCATTACTTTTAAATGGATTTCTTATCACAACATGTAACCATTCTCTAGCTATTAGCAAGGATATTTTGGTTGCATTTATGCTCTCAAGGATTTCAAATATGTCTGCTTTCATTTGCTTGCCTCTGTTCTTCTGCCAAATCTGTAATTTTTGATTTGTCCGTTGCTGATTCCACTTCATGGGTGTTCACAAGCATTTGTCCTTGATGACACTCTTGATCATATCACAGATGAAGTGTCTAATGAATAAAGATGCTTGTATTGAACACAAGGACAAGGTTGAACAGATAGCAGTTATTGAAGGAGCTAACCTCATAAGACTGTTACAAGCAGCTTTCCTGCCAGCCTGGTTAGAGCTTCTTCAACCCCCAAAACACACAGAAATGATGTTTTAGATATGAAAGTGTTAACTTATTACTAACGTTTATTATTCGCTAACTCTGTTTTAAATATTAACCCATTTCTATTAAAGTAAGTATTTCCATGTTGTTTTATCTTACCAGACAGTGGATAGGGACCTCTTCCTCTCATCTTGTACTATTCTATGTCTCTCAGAATCATCATAGTCTCCTAGTCCTGCCTATCTTGCTTTTTCTTATTTGTCAGTGCCTTATTCATTAACTAATAGGAAAAATATATTTACAGGCCAGCATCTCCCATCATCTCCTCTTTTCTGTCTAAAATAAAAAGAAGGCTTTTAACTTTAGGAGAGAGGCTACCTTAAATGCCCTTCCCTGATAGCTGAGTTTGAAAGCTAACTTATATGCCATTATTGATCCCTCATCTAGTAAATGATGGAAGCAGAAGCAGACACACACAG